>NC_073378.1:64810804-65110804 GCF_028641065.1 Leucoraja erinaceus
TTTTCTCCTAGAAGGTAAAAAAACAGAAATGGGAATGACCAGGGTAGCGGGCATCCTGACAATTCTTCCAGCCTTCCTGAGCATTAAACCAGGGCTGCATGTCAAAGCAAGGTAGGACCTTCACAGTGAATGGTAGGGCCATGGGGAGTATTTTAGAATAGAATAGAATAGAATAGAATAGAATAGAATAGAATAGAATAGTTTATTTATTGTCATTGTAACATGAACCATGTACAATGAAATTTAGACCTTAGACAAGAGGAAGCTACGAGTACAGGTACATGGTTCAATGAAAGTGGTGTCACAGGTGGATAGGTTGTCATTAACTGTGTACTTTCCCCATATTTGATCTCCCACTGGTGGTAAAGCATTTTGGTACATTGGTGTTCATCAGTTAGGGTATTGAGTATAGAAGTTTGGACTGAAGATAGATACAAAGATGCTGGAGTAACTCAGCGGGACGGCAGTATCTCTGTAGAGTAGGAATGGGTGACATTCCGGGTCAAGTCCGTTCTTCAGACTACTCCAGCTTTTTGTGTTCATCTTTGGTTTAAACCAGCATCTACAGTTCCTTCCTATACATAGAAGTTGGGATGTTATGTTTCCATTGCACAAGATGTTGGTGAGGCCACATTTGAAGTATTGTATTCAGTTTGGTCACTCTGCTATAGGAAGGATGTTTTAAACTGGAAAGAGTGCAGAGAAGATTTTCAAGGATGTTGCCAAAACTTGAGCTGCTGAGATATAGGGAGCAGTTGGGCAGACTAGGACTTTATTCCTTCGAGTGCAGGAGGCTGAGGGGCGATCTTATCGATGTGTATAAATTCATGAGGGAACTAGATAGCATGAATTCACCCAGGCTTTTCACACTTGCCACGCCTTCAGACAGTTGACTCTTTCCACACTCCTCCCCTGAGCTATTAGGATTTACACCTGCATTTAATCTGCTCCCCTAATCTATCACTTGGTATAAATACCTCTGATCATGAATTAGGTGCTGACTAATCAATTCTGCATTCTGTCTTGTTGATAGCAGTTCAGGCTCCTCCACCAGCCTCTCATCTGGGTTCCATCCACAATCTGATGGTCAATCAGAGAGAGCCAACCAGGCCCTGGAGACCACCTTGCGTTGCCTGGTGTCTGCCAACCCTACCACCTGGTATGGATCGAATATGCCAACAATTCTCTGCCCAGTTCTGCCACCTGTCTGTCTCCATTCCACTGCTCCCTTGGTTATCAGCCACCTCTGTTTCCAGACCAAGAGGAGGAAGTCTCCGTTCCCTCTGTCCAGGAGTTTGTGCGCTGTGGTCGTCAGACCTGGAAGGAGACCCGTTCTGCCCTGCTCCTCACCACTTCTAGGTATAGACGACAGGCGGATCGTCACCAGACCTCTGCCCCTGGCTATTGCCCTGGTCAGAAGGTATGGCTGTCCACCCAAGATCTCCCCCTCCTCCTTGAGTCCCGTAAGTTGATACCCCTGTTTATTGGCCCATTCTCAAGATCCTTAAACACTCTGCTGTCTGCCTTAGACTGCCCCGGTCAATTCTCCCCACCTTCCACATGTCTAGGGTTAAGCCTGTATCCTCCTGCTCCCTGTCTCCTGCTCCTCTGCTACCTCCGCCACCCCACGGTGGTCTGGTGTAGATGGTGAAGCAACCGCTGTAGTACCGGCGGCGTGGCTGAGGGATCCAGTACCTGTTTGACTGGGACGGCTACAGTCCAGAGGAGAGGAGCTGGATCTCTGCCCGTGATATCCTGGAACCCTCCCTTTTCCGTGAATTTCATCAGCAGCATCCAGAGCAGCCAAAGAGGACGCCAGGAGGTATCCGTAGGTGGGGGGCTCCTGTCACACTTGCCATGCCTCCAAACACTTGAGACTCTTTCCACACTCCTCCCCTGAACTAATGGGAGTTACACCTGCATTTGATCTGCTGCCCTAATCTATCACTTGGTATAAATACCTGCGATCGGTACCAAAACCAGAATGGATTATCTTCGGAATATCGGAAGATAACCCTGAATTAAACGTGTTTCAGAAGAATTTATTTAATTACGGGCTAATAATGGGAAAAAAGCTTATACTTAAATTCTGGAAAAATGCGCCGACACCAACAATAAAAATGTGGATATCAAATATGTTTGAAACATTACACCTGGAAGAGATGAGATTCCTCCTAGCAGGTAAAGCAGACCAATTTCAAAAGACGTGGTCTATGTTTCTGGACCTATTACAAGTATGAGGTGCAATAGTAATCTAAAAAAAAACAAATATATAAATAAGCGGAATCAGGACCTGGTAACGGGAGGTAAAATAACAAAAACAGACTTGGTTGGTAGTCCCCTCTCTGCGGAGTTTAATGTTATAATAGAGCGATTGTTTCTACTTTCTCCTTCTTTTCTTTCTAGGGTCTATTTTCTCACTTTACTTCCTTCTCTAACTTCTTTCCTAAGGGGCTTTCTTTTCCTTACACTCTCGCACTGCACGATTCTCTTGCACTTTCTTTACTTTCCTAACTTCTACTTTTTTCTTAAAGCTCTAAAAAAAAAAAAAAAATGAAGCGGTATAAAAAATGTATCAAGATATATGTGTTGTGTAGAATTGTAATTTACCGTACTTCTAAAAAAAAAAAAAAAAAAAAAAAAAAAAAAAAAAAAAAAAAATAAATACCTGCGATCATCACAATTGGTTGCTGACTAATCAGTTCAGAATTCTGTCTTGTTGATAGCAGTTCTGAGTTCTGTCGGTTCCTGGTCTATATCTTTCGGTTCCATTCTGGATTTTGGGTTTTCTTCACTACTTCTCGGTGAGCCTACATTCAAGTCCTTTCCATTTCTGAGCTCGCTGACCAGAGTTTCTTTGCTGTATGAATCTATGACTCTGTGACAGTGAAGATATGCTGGATGGAAGGAAGTAATGAGCCTGTGATGGACTGGGCTTTCTTTATTCAGCACTCTGCAAGTTCGGGTGGTCAGGAGCAGAGCAGTTGCCATACCAAGATGCAATGCAAGTATACTTTATATAGCATATCTGTGGAAGTTCCAGAGAATCTTTGTGGACTTGCCAAATCTTCTCTGATGCCTAAATGTAAATAGATCCTGCACTTTCTTGATTATCATATCAGTGTGAAGTGCCAGGTTAGATTGCAAGTAGGATGGATGTTGAGAAAGTTGAAGCTGTCCACTATGCCTATGGCAGCAGCGAACAGGATGAGGACCGGATTGCATTTATCCCCTTGACACTATTATACCATTGGATAAATAAGGTACAACAGCAAGGTAGTTTAGTTTAGAGATACAGCACCATAATAGGCCCTATGGCCCTCCAGGTCCATGCCCACCAGTGATCCCTGCACATTAACACTCGGGACAATTATTACATTCACCAAGCCAATTAACCTACAAACCTGTAGGTTTTGGAGTGTGGGAGGAAACTGAAGATCTCAGAGAAAATGTACAAACTCCATACAGACAGCAACTGTAATTGGGATCACTCTCGGGACTCTGGTGCTGCAAGCGCTGTAAGCAGCAACTCTACTGCTGAGCCACTGTGCTGCCCTTTTAAAATTTTATAAAACACCAATTATGCTTCAGTTGCAAAACTGATCTGTCTTAACAAAGAGGTCAAAGATTTGGGGAGTACATGATAAAAGTTCCTGACACTTTGCATTGATGAAGAATTTGAGTTTTGTGGATAATCGGGAAAACCTAGTGTTATTCAGATTGGTTCAGATAATCTTGCAGTGCATTTTTGATCAATGTGCTCAAAATCTTAAATGGTTTTTGACTAAGTGGGTTATTTTTTTGTAGCAAAGGCAGAAGAACATACGTCGATGTTATGTCATTCTGAACAATGAATCCGAAGACTTCAGGAACCATTATTTATATTGACCTGTTGTGATTTGGAATACCCTCTCCAAAAGGTTGGTGAAATAGAATAGTTTCTTTATTGTCATTGTAACATGGACCATGTACAACAAAATTTAAAATGTCAGCCAGTCAGTGCAGCATTCAAACATTTCTAAAAGCTAACGATACATACACGGTAAAATAATAAAGATAAACAACTAAATAAATATCACGAACACAGCACGCATGCACACCCAACCCTCCATCCTTCTGTCGATTTCACAGTTACCACAGTCCCTTGGTCTGTATCGCCCCTGCGTTCCTTGGCGGCTACATTTAGTGCCTTTATAGCAGTGGGGTAAAAACTGTTTTTGAGTCTGTTTGTCCTTGTCCTTGTAGATCTGTACCGTCTGCCTGACGGCAACAGTTCAAACAGGGAGTGTCCGGGGTGGGAAATGTCCTTTATGATATTCTGGGTTTTTTTGGTGCAGCGGGAACTGTGTAAGTCCTCCAAGGTAAGGAGAGGGCAGCCGACAATCCTCTGGGCGTTGTCAATGGCCCTCTGGAGCGCTTTCCTCTGAGCCGCTGTGCAGCTGGTGTACCACACGCATACACAGTATGTTAGTATGCTCTCAATGGAGCACCGATAAAAGGACAGCAGCAGTCTCTGAGTGATGTTGTTCTTCCTGAGCACCCTCAGGAAGTGCAGTCTCTGCTGGACCTTTTTCAGCAGCGCAGTGGTGTTCACGCTCCACGTCAGGTCCTCCTCAATATGGATTCCCAGGAAGCGGAAATCCGCCACCCTCTCTACACAGTCCCCTCTGATAGTCAATGGTACCATGTCCGTTTTGTTCTTCCTGAAAGCAGGTTCATTGGGACATTCAATAGATATGTCACTTAAAAGGGGATAAAACAACAGAGCAACAAGGAAAAAAATCATGAAGGAAAATAAACTTCAAAAAATCAGTCGAATAGCCTCTCTTACACCATTTTATTCTTTATTTCCAGGGAATCTTTCCACCCGCATTAAAAGTGGACCAAGCATCATTCTGGTAAACCTCCTCTGCACCTACTCCAAAGTTTCAACATCTTTCTGTAAAGGGGCGATCAGAACTGCACATAATACTCCAAATGTGGCTTCAAGCAAAATCCTATCTTCAAGACTCATCCCCCAATTGGTGAAGGCAAGCATACTTACAGGGAGCTATGGGCTTCGATTTCAAGATTTCTCTGTACTTCAATGCTATTAAGGATCTTGCCATTATTAAGGTTCTTATCCTTGACTGTATACTTTCCTCATATTTGATCTCATAAAGTGGATGAACCTCAAGTGGTTATAAACCTCACACTCGCTAGGTTTGAACTCATCTGCCATTTCTCTGCTCTTTTGGGCAGCACAGTGGCACAACGGTAGAGTTGGTTCCTTACAGTGCCAGAGACCTGGGTGCCATTGTTACCTCAGGCACTCGGTATAGGATTTGTGCATTCTACCTGTGACTGAGTGGGTATTCTTTGGGTGCTCTGGTCTCCTCACACATTCCAAAGAATTGCAGGTTTGCAGGTTAATTAGCTTCTGTAAATTGTCCCTAATGTGAAGGATTGAACTTGTGTACAGGTGATAGTTGGTTGGCATGGACTTGTGAGGCTAAAGGGCCTGTTTCCATGCTGTATCCCTAAAAAAATAAGTCTATCTATATACCGCTGTAAGGTCCTTTCTTGCTGTCCACAGCTCCACCTATGTTGGTGTTGTCTACAAATTTACTGACCAACCCATTTATATTTACGTGCATGGCATTTATATATACAGTATCACAAAGAGCAGAGATTTCAGCACAGACCACCAGCCAGAATAACACCTTTCATACACTACATTCTCTCTTCAATGAATCCAGTTCTGAATCCAAACTACCAAGTCAACATTGATCCCATACATCTCGAACTTCTGAATCGGCCTACCTAGAGCAACTTTTTCAATTGTTTGAAATCAAACCAGAAAGTATCCTGTAAACACTTTCTGTGCCTAACCTGGACAGGTGGGACTAGTGTAGATGGAGCAAGTTAGGCCAAAGGGCCAGTTTCTATGCTGTATGACTCTGACACACAATAGGTCAGGCAGTGGAAAGAGAAATAGCATTAATTGACCATAGAATATATACGAGTGCAGCAAACAAACATGTAATTTCATCTGAATTAAAGGATGTGCTGGAAAATTAGTGGTGGACATGCATAGTCTTTTCACTGACTGGATAGCACGCAATAAAAAGCTTATCACTGTACCTCAGTACACGTGACAATAATACACTAAACTAAATTAAAACTAAACTAAAATGTCTTACTAAAACCCATGGAGACAACATCCACTGCCCTACCTTCATCAATCACCTCATCACCCCCTCAAAAAACTCAATTGTTGGTTAGATATGACATGGACAAAACTCTGCTTACTGGCCCTAATTAGTCTATTCTCTTCCTAATGTGAATAAATCGTATTCAGAAGAATCCTTCCCCAAGCGTCCCTATTGGGGGGCAGTGGCACAGCAGTAGAGTTACTGCCTTGCAGTGCCAGAAATCCATGTTCGATTCTGACTGTCTGTATCGAATTTGTACATTCTCACTGTGACTGCATGGGTTTTCTCCAGGTGTTCTGGTTTCCTCCCACATTCCAAAAATGTACAGGTTTGTAGGTTAAATGGCTTTGGTGAAGTTGAAAATTGTCCCTAGTGTGTTGGATAGTGTTGGGTATGGGGTGATCACTGGTCAGCGTGGACTTGGTGGATTGAAGGGCCTGATTCTGCATTGTATCTCTAACATCTAAAATCGACTATTGATATGTGGCTCACCATCTTGAATCAATAATGTTTTACGAGGATGTTGTTAAGACTAGAGGGTTTGAGCTATAGGGAGAGGTTGAGTAGACCTGGTCTCTATATCTTATAGAGGTGTATAAAATCATGAAAATATTAGATTGGTCAGATGCACAAAGTCTCTTGCCCAGAGTGGGACCAAACAACATAGTTTTAAGGTGAAGGAGAAAAGATTTAATAGGAATCTGAGGGGTAACTTTTTAACACAAAGGGTGGTGGGTGCATGGAACAAACTGCCAGAGGAGGTACTTGAGGCTGGGACTATTCCAACATTTAAGAAACAGTTAGCCAGGTACACGAATAGGATAGGTTTGGAGGGATATGGACCAAATGCAGGCAGGCCAGACTTGTGTTGCTGGAATATTTTGGCTGGTGTGAGCAAGTTGGGCCAAGAAGCCTGTTTCTATCTTGTATCACTATGAATATATAGTAAGTTTTTTTTCTTCATTTTGCAGGTTGATTCAATAGCTACTACTCATTAAAACAAATTTCATAAGTTCATTCTGTTAGAAAATGGCTTTCTATAATTTCATATTTTGCAGATCCTCAAATAAAATTATTCAGTGTTGAACAAAATGAAACACTTGTGCTTTCGAATGAAAATAATAAAATATAACCACTTGGAGGCCTATTGTATTTCAGGTGAGGTGCGTCATTAGCATCTGCTTTGCCATATGATAGAGGAATACCTTTAATTTACACAATAAATCCTAATTAAAGTCATTGCTCTAACCATTGTTCTGTCATTTAATGCCAGTGTCCGTTGTTTTGGAACTGAGAAATTCACAACAGTTTTACCTTCCAACATCTTTATCATTGCCAACATTTACTTCCCACAGGTTTGTTCAAGCTCAATGTGCAAATTAAAAGTGACTAGTACTGAAATAATTTTCCTCCTGAGATAACCTCCTAATAGGCCAAATCAAATGTTTCTAAATTCAGCCATCAATCGTTGATTTCAGAATGATTTTTTTTTAATGTACATATATTGGACAGATATAGATAAACCTCCATTCATTGCTCGTTAAAGATGCTGGATAGTTGAAGCATGTAATAATAATTCATTGATGTTTGCTGTCAAATCTGCACTTATTTTTGTTTATTTTTCCAAGTTTATTTTGAGATGGTCAGCACCAATACAGTGGCTACAAAACAGAAACCTCAAAGTCAAATACCATTTAGCACAATTTCCATTTATTTTGTTTATTTTTCCAACATCAAGCTGATGTTTCTTTTTTTTTCTGAAGAAGAGTTGTCTCTGGCACCCTTGAACAGCACTATTTCAGGTTGGATGCACATTAGAACTGAATGTACAGCTCCCAACTCCGTTTGCTGCCTGACGGTTCTATGCATTCAGGAACATTTCAATGCACTGGGGCAGCAGTTGATGACAGTTGATTTATGTCTTTAATCTCTCACTGTATCATACTGACCATGGAAAAATTGAGCCTCGCTTATCTTCTGTGTGCACTTGTATTTCAGCATGAGAGAAGAGGAAAATAAAATGATTTCCTTTCTCCTTTGTGCAGAGTTTGTCACAATCAGCCTGCCTGCGTTAACATGAACTGATGAGGTTAGACTGAAACAAGTTCCAGCCACTGAGTGATCATATCAGAGCAAATTCTTGGGGTGAGCTGGCACAGCTAACTGAAACATGGTCCCCTGCTTTGCTCGTCACCTTCAAAGAGCAAGGTTGAAAGCAGGCCCTAGGCAAATAAAAGATGGAAGAATCTTTTTTACTGACAGATAAATCAAATTTTGACACTCTTGCCTTAGCCCCAGGAGTGCATTAATTTATTGCATAGATCTGTAGGTCAATATGCATTGTCTGCCTGTGTAATCCCAAATGGGCTTGTCCCTTGTATAAACGGCAAAGTCATATTGAAGCAATGGGAGGTTCTCATAAATAAGTTTGGTTAGTGATTTATTATTTAAGACATAAGAGAGCAGTCACAAATTATTGATCTATGAAATAAAATAAGTAGTGCTTAAAATGCAATAAATCCAAAAGGAGAAGGAAAATAAACGAATTAATATCTTGGGATTGAATCCTTCATCACAGTATGTTATATCATTCCATCATGCCCCCCTGTGCATTGGAGACACATGCATACTTATATTTTGATTGTGGTGTTAAAGCGGAATATGGACTAAGACTACATTCCTCTGCAGAAGAAGCAGAAAACGTAACAGAAATCATGAAGCATAGTTTTAAATTTCAAGCAGGAAGTTGTGGAGCTGTTACAGCAGATTGTTTCGTTGATTCTTTAGAATTGCAATTTTTAAAATACAGGCATCATACTTGTAGAGACCTGATGAATTGATTTCACTCTTGCCTGAACTCAAAAGTCCTTACCTTCCCCACCAGGTGTTGTGTTGAAACCCAAAACAATAGTTTATTTCTGATTCCTTTGGGGAGAAATGTTGCTGATTGAAATTTGGCAGTACACAGCTCTGTCCCAGATAGTCTGTCCCAGCCTTGGCCAGGTATAGGAGTCATACAGTGTGGAACCAGGGCCTACACCACAACTCGCCTTACTTGTCCCAACACTAATCCCACCTGCCTGCGTTTGGCTCGTATCCCTCTAAACCTGTCCTATCCATGTACCTGTCTAAATATTTCTTACACGTTACGATCGTACCTCCCTCAACTACCTCCTACTGCAGCTCATTCCATACACCCACCACTATTTATGTGAAAGCATTAGCCCTTGGTTTCCTATTAAATCTTTCCCCCCTTATCTTAAACCAATGTCCTCTGGTTCTCGATTTCCCTACTGTGGGCAAGAGACTCTGTGCGTCTACCTGATCTATTCCTTTTATGATTTTGTACACCTTTATATGATCACACCTTCTCCTCCTGCATTCCAATGAATAGAGTCCTAGCCTGCTCAGATTTGCCCTACAGCTCAGCCCTTGAGTCCTCATAAATCTTCTCTGCACCCTTTCCAGCTTGACATCATCTGTCCTTTAACAAAGTGCCCAAAACTGAACACAATACTCTACATGTACCTTCTCCAAAGGCTAATACAACTGCACCATGAGCTACCAACATCTATACTCAGTACTCTGACTGATGACAGCCAATGTGCCAAAAGTGTTTTTGACCAACCAAGAGATGTAGAGTCAGTAAGAATAGGAATTGTAAGGGTAAAAATACCCTAATGGGACTAATCTACAGCCCCCCAAACAGTAGCCTGGACATAGGGCACAAGTTGAATCAGGAGTTAAATTTGGCATGAAGCAAAAGTAATGCTGTGGTTGTTATGGGAGATTTCAACATGCAGGTAGACTGGGAAAATCAGGTTGGCACTGGACCCCAAGAAATAGACTTGGTAGAATGCCTTTGTGATGGGTTCTTAGAACGGCTTCTATTGGAGCCTACCAGGGAGAAAGCAATTCTGGTTTTATTGTTATGGAATGAACCGGATTTGATAAAGGTCCTTGAGGTTAATGAGCCATTAGGAGGTAGTGACCATAATACGGTCAGATTTAATCTTCAGTTGGAGAGGGAGAAGAGTAGATTGGAGGTGTCAGTGTTTCAGTTGAATAAAGGGGACTATGGGGCCATGAGGGAGGAGCTGGCCAAAGTTGACTGGAAAGATACACTAGCAGGGATGACAGTGGGACAAAAATGGCAGGTGTTTCTAGGAATAATACAGAAGATGCAGGATCTGTTCAGTCTTAGGAGGAAGAAAGATTCCAAGGGGAGAAAGGGGCGACCATGGCTGACAAGGGACGTCAGGGACAGTATAAAAATTAAAGTGAAGAAGTACAATGTAGCAAAGATGAGCAGGAAGCAAGAGGATTGGGTAATGTTTAAAGAGCAACAGCAGATAACCAAAAAGGCAATACGGGGAGAAAAGATGAGGTACGAAGGTAAGCTAGCCAAGAATATAAAGCAAGATAGTAAAAGCTTCTTTAGGTATGTGAAGAGGAAAAAATTAGTTAAGAACAAAGTTGGACCCTTGAAGACTGAAAAAGGTGAATTTATTATAAGGATCAAGGAAATGGCAGATGAGTTGAACAGGTACTTTGGATCCGTCTTCACTAAGGATGACACAAACAATCTTCCTGATATAGTAGTGGCCAGAGGATCTGGGGTGACAGAGGAACTGAAGGAAATCCACATTAGGCAGGAAATAGTGTTGGATGGACTGAGACTGAAGGCTGATAAACCCCCAGGGCCTGATGGTCTGCATCCCAGGGTACTTAAGGAAGTGGCTCTAGAAATCGTGGTGCATTGGTGATAATTTTCCAATGTTCTATAGACTCAGGATGAGTTCCTGTGGATTGGAGGGTAGCTAATGTTATGCCACTTTTTAAGAAGGGCAGGAGAGAGAAAACAAGAAATTATAGACGTTAGCCTGACATCGGTGGTGGGGAAGATGCTGGATTCAATTATAAAAGATGAAATAGCCACACATTTGGAGAGCAGTAACAGGATCAGTCTGAGTCAGCACGGATTTACTTAGGGGAAATCATTCTTGACTAATCTTCTGGAATTTTTTGAAGATGTTACTAGGAAAATGGAAAAGGGAGAACCAGTGGATGTAGTGTACCTGGACTTTCAGAAAGCATTTGATAAGGTCCCACATAGGAGATTAGTGAGCAAAATTACGGCACGTGATATTGGGGGTAGAGTGTTGACATGGATAGAGAAGTGGTTGGCAGACAGGAAACAAAGAGTAGGGATTAACGGGTCCCTTTCAGAATGGCAGGCAGTGACTAGTGAGGTACCACAAGGCTCGGTGCTGCGACCGCAGCTATTTACAATATACATCGATGATTTGGATGAAGGAATTCAAAGTAACATTAGCAAATTTGCAGATGACCCAAAGTTGGGTGGCAGTGTGAACTGTGAGGAGGATGCTATGAGAATGCAGGGTGACTTGGACAGGTTGCAAAATGCAACACCTCACGTCTCTGCATGAAATTGATTCAACCATTCCTCAGCCCACCTGCCCATCCGAATAAGATCCTACTGCAATTTTTGTCAACCATCCTCACTATTTACAATACCACCCATCTTTGTGTCATCTGCAAACTTGTCGTACAGGAGTCCAGGAGAAATAATGCTGTGGTTGAATAAATAATATCTGTTCTACTGCTCCCCTTCTGGATTCAAGCCAGTTTGAGCACAGAAGGGGAGCAGTGGCATATTGATCAGAACGAGCTGCAACTGGCCCCTCAGATTTGTGTCAGGCAAGCCTGGGTGGACAGACCTGAGTTGCCCCATTCACTTTCACAGGGTCACAAGTCGTGCGCACTAATGGCAAGTGTGACTGATTAGATCATTTCACATTTTTAAAAGAACCTCTTAATTATTTGTCGGGGTCAAGCAAAGAGAGTTCATGTCGCTGCCCTGTTTCCACCAATCTTTCCAGCACCACGCACAAGAAGTGACCAGACAGACACCATTGTATGCAGATGCCGTGAAGTGTGTTCAGCTCTGGCTGAACAACTTCTAATCTTGTGTGTGGACTCGCTAAGAAGAAGAAGAATTATTTGTCCTAGTGTCCTCCATCTGCTTTAAGGAAATGTCCATCATTCCTGGAATCAGGCTGTTAACTGGAGCTACTATCCCTGTCTTTGTTTGTCACTCAATTCAACTACATTTTTCCTTGAATGTGCCTTACCAGCTGCTCCTTGGGCTAAGTGGTATTTGCCTTCGAGTTGTCAGTTTTGTAGCTGAAGTATTTGTGTCGACAGCCTCAAAAAACGTCCTGTGCTTCCCACTCCATTTCTGAAATTGGAAATCTATAGTGGTTCCCTGCAGCCTTGGCTAGAAAGCACAGAAGTGCCATTCACCATTCAAGCCAGTCCAGGTGCATTCACTCAGCCTGGACCCCCAGCTGCTGGTACTGCCTGCCAACAAAGGGCTAGGACAATGTTGCCAGGATGCTGAGTTCTACAAAGACACTGCCATGTGGAAGAGAAGCTGATAGGAACCAACACAAAATGGGTACTAAATCCTGCATGTCCATTTTCCTATAAATGCCCAAGGTCATGGGTAACGACCAATAACACTTTGGAAGATTTGTCAGTGAATGGAAAGTAGGAATAATAAGTGTTTTATATGATCTGCGTATAATAAAAATGGACATTTCATGATTGTGTAATATACAATTGACCTTATGGTTACTGTTGATTAAGATTTTACCAATTTTTTCACACAATAATGCTATCACTACAGTTATTCTGCAGCCAATTTTTTGATATAATTAGTGCTACATTTCTAATGCTCAAGCTGGAGAACAATGAGGTGTTGCTCGACAAGTACATTTTGGCTGCTGCTCGACAAGTACGTTTTGGCTGCATGAAGAGGTTAGAATTACATGCTGTTCTTAGATGTATTCAAGAGATTTAGATATAGTTCTTAAAGCTAACGGAATCGAGGGGCATGGGGAAGCAGGAACGGGGTACTGATTTTGGATGATCAGTCATGATCATATTGCTTAAGGGTGCTGGCTCGATGGGTCAAATGGCCTACTTCTGCACCTATGTTCTATGTTTCGATATTTCTATGTAAACAAAAGTAGACTATGGCATATTTTGTTGCCAGGTCTGTTTATTGACACAGAGCTTTATAGATTTTATTTCATCCTTGATAATCTGGTTGATTTGCAAAAAAAAAATGATATCCATCCTATTATATTGATGAATAGAATGACCCAGTATGACTTTGAATATTACTTGCACGATAACTATTGATTGCTTAGTGAGTATCTTAGCTTTAATTGAAATATTTTTGAAAGAAGATAAATAATTAACAGTTCTGAATATAATCTCAATAGGAATACAAATAAGGACGTGAGGATTTAACAATCACAGCCAGCATTCAAAATTTGTCAAGTCTTACTCCTTCAGTCAGGGACGGAAATATTTATGAGCTGTTGTAACAAATGACTTGGTACGTTCTATAATTCCACACTCTTCAATACTAATGAAGCATGAAACAGCAATTGAAATAAATTATATGTGATTGCTAAGTTTCTGAAACATAAGACAAATTCTAAATGCTGCAGTGAAAGACAACTCAACCAATATCTTCTGATGAAGAGTTGCAGACATGAAACAATTACTTTCTCTTTCTCTCTGTGCTCAGCGGGTAGAGTAGCAGTCTTACAGCGCTTGCAGTGCCAGAGACCTCGGTTCAATCCTGACTATGGGTGCTTTATGTAAGGAGTTTGTACGTTCTCCAATACTCCAGGTGTGGTCTCACTAGGGCTATGTACAACTGCAGAAGGACCTCTTTGCTCCTATACTCGACTCCTCTTGTTATAAAGGCCAACATGCCATTCACTTTCCTCACTACCTGCTGTACCTGCATGCTTACTTTCATAGACTGATGTACAAGGACCCCCAGATCCCGTTGTACTTCCCCTTTTCCCAACGATGCCATTTAGATGATAATTTGCCTTCCTGTTTTTGATACGAAAGTGGTTAACCTCACATTTATACACATTAAACTTCAACTGCCGTGCATCTGCCCACTCCCCCAACCTATCCAAGCCACCCTGCATTCTCATAGCATCCTCCTCACAGTTCATACTGCCACCAAGTGTTGTGTCATCTGCAAATTTGCTTATGTTACTTTGAATCCCTTCATCCAAATCATTGATGTATATTGTAAATAGATGATGTCCCAGCACCGAGCCTTGCGGTACCCCACTAGTCACTGCCTGTCATTCCGAAATGGACCCGCTAATCCCTACTCTTCGTTTCCTGTCTGCCAACCAATTTTCTATCCATGTCAGCACTCTACCCCCAATACCATTTATTGCTCCCTAAGGGGGCCACTAATCCAGAGAGTGGTGAATCTCTGGAACTCTCCCCCACACAGGGACAGGCCACGTTTCATTGGCTCGGGGAATTAGAGGGGGACCTTATCAAATGCTTTCTGATAATCTCCTATGTGGGACCTTATCAAATGCTTTCTGAAAGCTCAGGTACACTACATCCACTGGCTCCAGGTACACTACATCCACTGACCCTCCCTTGTCCATTTTCCTAGTTACATCCTCAGAAAATTCCAGAAGATTAGTCAAGCATGATTTCCCCTTCGTAAATCCAAACTGACTCAGACCGATCCTGTTACTGCTATCCAAACGTGTGGCTATTTCATCTTTTATAATTGACTCCAGCATCTTCCCACCACCGATGTCAGGCTAACTGGTCTATAATTCCCAGTTTTCTCTCTCCCACCTTTCTTTATCTGCCTTCAGTCCCATCAGTCTAACCAACACCATTTCCTGCCTAATGTGGATTTCTATCAGTTCCTGCATCACCCCAGATCCACTGGCCACTGCTATATCAGGAAGATTGTTTGTGTTCTCCTTAGTGAAGAAATATCCAAAGTACATGTTCAACTCATCTGCCATTTCCTTGTTCCCCATAATAAATTCACCTTTTTTGGTCTTCAAGGGTCCACATTTGGTCTTAACTAATTTATTTCCTCTTCACATACCTAAAGAAGCTTTTACTATCCTCCTTTATATTCTTGGCTAGCTTACCTTCATACCTCATCTTTTCTTACCGTATTGCCTTTTTAGTTATCTTCTGTTGCTCTTTAACCATTACCCAACCCGCTTGCTTCCTGCTCATCTTTGCTACGTTGTACTTCTTCTCTTTTATTTTTATACTGTCCCTGACATCCCTTGTCAGCCACAGATGCCCCTTACTCCCCTTGGAATCTTTCTTCCTCCAAGGAATGAACTGATCCTTCACCTTCTGTATTATTCCTAGAAATACCTGCCATTGTTGTTCCAATGTCATCCCTGCTAGGGTATCTTTCCAGTCAACTTTGGCCAGCTCCTCCCTCATGGCCCCATAGTCCCCTTTATTCTACTTTAACACTGACACCTCTGATCTACTCTTCTCCCTCTTCAATTGTAGATGAAACCTGAACATATTATGGTCATTACCTCCTAATGGCTCATTAACCTCAAGTTCCTTTATCAAATCCGGTTAGAAACATAGAAACATAGAAAATAGGTGCAGGTGTAGGCCATTCGGCCCTTCGAGCCTGCACCGCCATTCAATATGATCATGGCTGATCATCCAACTCAGTATCCTGTACCTGCCTTCTCTCCATACCCCCTGATCCCTTTAGCCACACAGGCCACATCTAACTCCCTATTAAATATAGCCAATGAACTGGCCTCAACTACATTCTGTGGCAGGGAAATCCAGAGATTCACCACTGTCTGTGTGAAAAATGTTTTTCTCATCTGCTAAAAGACTTCCCCCTTATCCTTAAATTGTGACCCCTTGTTCTGGACTTCCCCAACATCAGGAACAATCTTCCTGCATCCAGCCTGTCCAACCCCGTAAAAATGTTGTAAGTTTCTATAAGATCCCCCCTCAATCTTCGAAAGTAATTTCATAACACTAAATCCAGAATTGCCTTCTACCTGGTAGGCTCCAATACAAGTTGCTCTAAGAATCCATCACAAAGGCACTCTACAAAGTCCCTTTCTTGGGGTCCAGTACCAACCTGATTTTCCCAGTCTACCTGTATGTTGAAATCTCCCATAACAACCACAGCATTACCTTTGCTACATGCCAGTTTTAACTCCTGATTCGACTTGCACCCTATGTCCTATCTCCAGTTAAGGTATAACCTGTCCCTTTTGTACAGATCACCCCAACCCCAGAAGAGATCCCAGTGGTCTATAAATATAAATCCTTGCTCCCTGCACCAGCCCCTCAACCACACATTCAGATCCCCTATCTCCCTGTTCCTGTCCTCACTAGCATGAGGTACTGGAAGCAATCCAGAGATAACCACCCTAGAAGTCCTGCCTTTCAGTCTTCTTCCCAACTCTCTGAACTCATGTTGGAGTATCTCCTTCTGCTTCTTCCCGATGTTGCTACATGCACAACTACTGCCGGCTGTTCACCTTCTCTCTCGAGGATGTTCTGAATTCGGCTTGTGACATCCTGAACCCTGGCACCAGGGAGGCAACAGACCATCCTCGCATCTCGTCTGCTGCCACAGATTCTCCTGTCTGCTCCTCGGACAATATAGTCACCCACCACTATGGCTCTGCCCGACGTTCGTCTTGCCAGTCGAGTCCCATCTCTAGGATTGGAGCGACCTATGTGTCAGCCGCTTGGACTGGAAACATCGTCTCCCCCGACAGTTCCCTAGAGGGTGTACCTATTTTCAGTAGGCACAGCCACCTGGGTCTACTGCACTCCACGGTTACCACCCTTTCTCTCAGTCACACACTTTCACTCTTCCCGTATCTACTCTGCCATTCAATCGTGGCTGATCTATCTTCCCCCCCCCCTCCCCCCCCCTTACGCCATTCACCTGCCATCTCCCCATAACCCCTGACACTATCAATAGCAGATATTACTATTGTATCGAAGATAGACACAAAAAGCTGAAACTGGAAAATTATTATCATTCTAACAACTACAACTAAAATACAATTTGAGAAATAGTAATTATTTTAAATATTTTCAAATATGTGACTATTTGAAAAAAATATACACAAGAATATCATAACTTGTCCCCAGACTTATTGGATGAAGCAATGCATACAAAGGCCGAATCAGCTAATTTAATATCATACTTGTATAACATCATTCTAAATATAGAAATACCATCATCCGATGGAATTAGAAGAGACTGGGAACAAGAACTAGCTATAAAAATTTCGAAAGAGAGGTGGATTAAACATTTGGTATATGTGCATAAATGCTCGATTAACGTAAGACACACTCTAATTCAATTTAAAATCTAACATAGACTATATTACTCAAAAACTAAAATAAGTAAACTTTTTCCTAATGTCTCCCCTATTTGTGATTAATGTCTATCCCAAGAAGCTACTATAGTGCATTCATTTGTATTCTGTATAAAAATACAAACATTTTGGACTGAAATTTCTGAAATCTTCACAAAATTATTTAAAATAAAATTGATACCAAAACCAGAATTTATTATTTTTGGACCATTGGAAGGCAGTCCTGAATTAACTGCGTTTCAAAAGGACCTATTTAATTCCGGTTTAATAACGGGAAAAATACTTAAATTCTGGAAAAACGCCCCTATACCAACAATAAATATGTGGATTTCGAATATGTTCGAAACATTACACCTGGAAGATATGAGACTCCTTCTAGTAGGCAAATCAGCCCACTTCCAAAAGTCTTGGTCTGCATTTATCGACTTACTCCAAGTATAATACAATACAATACAATACAATACAATACAATACAATACAATACAATTTATTTGTCACTTGAACCTCATAGAGGCTCAAGTGAAATGTTGTTTCTGCAGTCATACATACAAGAAAAAAAAGACCCAAGACACAACACAATTTACACAGACATCCATCACAGCGCATCTCCACCTCGCTGTGATGGAAGGCAAAAAAAACGTATCTCTCCCCTGCACTTCCCTCTCCCCCCGATGTCAGAGTCAAAGTCAGAGCCCCCGGCGGGCGATAACAATTGTCCCGCGGCCATTAACGCCGCGCCGGGTGATGCAAGGCCACGCTCCGGATCTTGTTGTTGGAGCCCCGGGCGGGCGCTGGCAAAGTCCCGCAGCCGTTGAAGCCACGCCGGGGCGATGATGTAAGGCCCCGCTCCAGGTCATCCTCGACCCCGCTACTCGGGCGGGAGAAGTCGCCGTTGCAGAAGCCCCGAAAAGCGGTCTCCCAGCAGGGACCCGCGGGCTCCCGGTGTCACTGTCCACCAGACCTGCGGTTGGAGCCTCCGATTCTCCGAGGGTCGGGTCGCAGCAGCGCGCCACCACCGCTCCTCCCGCTCCGGACTCGGCCAGCTCCGTGATGGTGAGTAGGTCCGCAGCTCTGTGACTGGAGCCCCAGGACGTTCCTGCTGGAGGCCGCTCCACGGTGCAGCCCCAACGACAACGGAGACCCGACAGGGAAAGGTCGGGTTCTCCGTCCAGGGGAAACATTTTAAAAGTTTTCCCCCCCCACCCCCCCCAACCCCCCCCCCCCCCCCCCCCCACACACACACACACACACACATACCCCATCAAAAAAATAAAAACTACATTAAAACGGGACAAAAAATAACAAAAAGACAGATGGACTGCAGAGGCCGCTGCGACGTGAGTCGCGCCGCCCACCAGAAGTAAGGTGCAACAGAACTCTGAAAATAAATGGTTTCATGACCTGGTGAGGGGGGAGGAAAAATACGAAGTTGGTATATCCCTTCCACCTCTGTTTTGTACTTTTAATATAGCTTCTGTTTCTTTTACTTTTTTTTCTTTTCTATGGCTAACTTCTTAACTTTTTTCTCGAACTCTTCACGCCTATGGCTCTTTTTTCTTGATGACTTTCTCACTTTCTTTATTTTTTTTTCATTTTAAAGCTTAAAAAATTAAGTGGTACAAGAAATGTATTAAGTTATCTTTGGCTTATATTATTGTAATGTACACTACTTCTAATAAATAAAATTAAAAAACAATTTTAATTTAAAAAAGCTGGAGTAACTCAGCAGGTTAGGCAGTATTTCGAGAGAGAAGAAATGGGTGACGTTTTGGGTCGAGCACCTTCTTCAGACTGGTTAGGGATAAGGGAAACAAGAGATATAGATGGAGATGGAGATAGATAAAGACCAATGAATGAAAGATATGCAAACAAGTAACAATGATAAAGGAAACATGCCGTTGTGTGCTGTTCGTTGGGTGAAAACAAGTAGCTTGTGCCAACTGGGAGGGGAAGCGACAGAGAGAGATGGAATGCTGGGATTATTTGAAGTTAGAGAAATCAAAATTCATACCACTGGGCTGTAAGCTGCCCAAGCAAAATGTGAGATGCTGTTCCTCCAATTTGCATTTAACCTCACTGACAATGGAGGAAACCTAGATGATGACTACTTTGCTGCTGGAACCTTTGAAAAAAAATTGATGTTAATTTCCATTGTCAGTTTCTATTGAGAGTCTGTGTTGGTCTATTTTAAGATTAAGAAATATTATGAAACAACTAAGGATAGAAATTAATTCTCTGGTTTATCCACCACATGTTTTGTTTTGATGCATTTATAGTCTTCTGAAATTTCTGTTCATCTGAATATATGCTTTACCCAAAGCACTATAATGCAGATCTGTTCATCTGAAATTTCAGAGATTTGATTCTGGAAACGAGTCTCAAAAGCAAATTCCAACACATGTGCTATTGAGTTTTTATTGTGTTTCATCATTTCATCATTTTCATTCCATTTCATCAATGGATACTTTTCTTTCCAGAAATTGGATTTTTACCTTTAATACATCAATCCCAATCTTCCATTTAATAAGATAATAGCTGAACCTCTACCTCAGCATCAATATTCCTTGATTCTCTTAACATCCAGAAATATATCAATCTCAGTCTTGAATAAACTCAGCAACTGAACCTCCACAACCTTACAGGAAGCGAATTTCAAACATTGCCAAATCTATTTACACATTAATTTTCAGTGGTTTGTGTGCAAGGACACCTGCACTTTTCAATGTCTTATCATTTAAAAGAATCTCTGTTTTTCTACTTTCTCCACCAAAATCGCCAACCTTACATTTTTCCACATTATATTCCATGTCCTCATCCTTTCACTTGGCCGTTTGCAAGCTTCAATGGCATCTTTCGGGGTGGGAGATTGCAACCTTCACGTGGTACGCCCTGTTTCAACGAATGCAATCAACCTGGCCTGCACAATCAAATAAGATCAAATAGAACAAGTTGTCCAACAACTTTAGGCTGTGCACGTCATACGCTCGAAGAAGAAGAAGTGGCATCTTACAATACAATACAATACAATACAATACAATACAATACAATTTATTTGTTGTCATTTGAACCTCATTGAGGTTCAAATGAAATTTGGTTTCTGCAGTCATACATACAAGAAAAAGAACCAAGACACAACACAATTTACACAAACATCCATCACAGTGAGCAGGAGATTCACCAAATAAAGGCAAAGTCTTATCTCTCCCCTGCACTCCTCATTCTCCTCCCGATGTCAGAGTCAAAGCCCCCGGCGGGCGATGGTAAGTGTCCCGCAGCCATTAAAACCGCGCCAGGTGATGCAAGGCTGCGCTCCGAGTCTTGGTGTTGGAGCCCCCGGCGGCACTAGCAGGTTCCACGTCCGTTAAAGCTGCGCCGGGTGATGTAAGGCCCCGCTCCAGGTAATTTTCAACCCCGTAACTCGGGCGGGAGAAGTCGCCGTTGCGGAAGCCCCGAAAAGCGGTCTCCCAGCAGGGACCAGCGGGCTCCCGGTGTTACTGTCCACCAGACCAGTGGTTGGAGCCTCCGAATCTCTGGGGTTGGGTCACAACAGCGCGCCCCCACAGTTCCTCCCACTCCAAACTCGGCCAGCTCCACGATGGTAAGTAGGTCCGCAGCTCCGCGACTGGAGCCCCAGGTCGTTCCGTTTGGAGGCCGCTCCACGGTGCTAGGCCCCAATGACAACGGAGACCCAACAGTGAAAAGGTCGGGTTCTCTGTGCAGGGGAAAGATTTTTAAAGTCCCGAAATGTCACCCGTTCCTCTCTCCACAGATGCTGCCTGTCCCGCTGAGTTACTCCAGCTTTTTGTGTCTATATTCACAATTTGCACTATGTTTAACTGAAACTATTCAAAATTAAAATGGCTATGGATATGCTCATGAGGATTGTAATTTTAGCATTAAAAATAATAGTGAGTAACAATGGAATTTGTTCTGTAAAATGTCCAGTTTACTGAGTTAACAGACTAATTTTACAGATATTTATTATTTGTTTGAGGTGAAGTACATTTATTGGAATTTAATTTTATGTATAAATTGCAAGAGCCCTACTTTGAGATCTAGGTATGTGGGAAAATGTTAAATGACAACTAAATTGCTTTTGAAAACATGTGCGCGTGTTTTTGTTTTATTCTCCTGTTAAACAATGCATGACACTTCTAACAAATGCATGCTCAGAAAAACAAAATGTGAAATCAAATTTGTGGTAAAACTCCATAATTTTCAGAAAATAAGGTGAGTTTATTGATTATTTTAAAAAAACTGCTGTATATATAGCTGTATATATCTATCTATCTATATTTCTATAAAACTCTGGGGCCATCCGACCGACTGCCGTCCGGCGCCCTTCCTGCCTTTCAATTCATGCCCGATACTCGCAGATGTCCAATCGGAATGGCCGATGCTCGCCGATGTCCAATCGGAATGGATCCATTTGCATGTACGGCTGCCGGCTGCATTTCTTCCTTTGATTCATTGCCACGCCCAATCCAGACGCTCAATCTCCAATATCTTTTTCATTTCGGTAGAGATTTCGCTTTTCTTTCTAAGTATCCAGGAGCGGACATTTCGTCGTGTTGAAGTACACGTTTTTAATCAAATCCTTCTCTCTCCCCCCCCCCTCCACACCCAAGTATTTCAAAATGAACTGGCTTCTCCATTTAAATGTCAGCTTCCAACACACTTCGAAACAAAGTTGCAAGACAGGAACACTCTGAACTTTTCACTGCTGCAGCAGGCAGGGGAGGTGCCATTGGATTTTTTTTTAAATCCACTGCTGAGGAGGCAGGGCAGAGCTGGAATCTAACTTTTGGGAACGGCTTCAGTTCCACTGGAGGAGACGGGTGCATGGTGGAATATTGGGTTGGGGGATCACACCATTGGGAGAGCAGACCCAACGGGTCTGCACTTGGTCTAGTTAATATATAAAACTCTCATGCCATCCGACCGGCTGCCGTCCGGATGCCTTTCTGCCTTTTGATTCGTTGACGGCTGCTCCTTCCTATCAGCTTCCAACACACTTCGAAACAAAGTTGCAAGACAGGAACACTCTGAACTTTTCACTGCTGCAGCAGGCAGGGAAGGTGCAATTGGATTTTTTTTTTTAATCCACTGCTGAGGGAGGCAGGGGAGTGCTGGAATCTTACATTTGGGAACGGCTTCAGTTCCATTGGAGGAGACGGGTGCATGGTGGAATATTGGGTTGGGGGATCACACCATTGGGGGAGCAGACCCAACGGGTCTGCACTTGGTCTAGTAATCACATAAAAATATCATTTTTATGCAGATATTTTTAGTATTTTGAATAATTGGCCAAATCATAATGTGCTTATGGTGATTTGATTTACCATGTGACAGAGAGGAGGTCCATTCCAAAAGATCCAGTATAGATGTATAGGAAGTAATTGCACATGCTGGTTTAATCCAAAGATAGACACAAAATGCTGGAGTAACTCAGCGGGACAGACAGCATCTCTGGATAGATAGAATCGGGTCGAGACCCTTCTTCAGTATATTTGGTGATACAGGTAGATTTCATCAATATAACATGGCCAAGAATGTGACCGTGACGGAACGTTGGAGAATGTGGCTGTACAGGGAAATGGGTAAAGTGATGGGGAGTGGACGAGATCGCTGTGATGGGAGGTTGGAAAATATGGCTGTAAATAGGCTATAAAATGCTGTGGTTAAATAGGTGAGGTGTCTGTGATGGGGAGTGGGAGAGATAACTGTAATGGGGAAATGGAGGAATTGACAGTGGAAAAGGGGTTAGTGACATTGACAGGAGATTGGGAGGGTGTGACCGTGATGGGGAGTGGCAGTGATAGGGGAGTGCGGAGGTGGAAATTATTTATAAATAATAATTTTCACTGTTTTATGCTCTTCTTTCTGATTTAACATTTAGACTCACCATGGAAACATAAAAACATAGTAAATATGCGCATAGAAACAAACAAAAAATAGGTGCACAATTAGACCATTCAGCCCTTCGAGTCAATAAGATCATGGCTGATCATCCAAAATCAGTACCCTGTTCCTGCTTTCTCATATCCCTTGATTGCATTAGCCCTAAGAGCTAGATCTAACTCTCTCTTGAATACATCCAGTGAATTGGCCTCCATTGCCTTCTGTGGCAGAGAATTCCACAGATTCACATCTCTCTGACTGAAAATGTTTTTTCCTCATCTAAATGGCCTCCCTCTTATTCTTAAACTATGACTGTAGGTTCTGGACCAACATCGAGAACATTTTTCCTGCATCTATCTTGTCCAATCCCTTTTATATGTTTCGATAAGACCGCCTCTCATCCTTCTAAATTCCAATGAATTCTATCTCATCTATGAGTCTAACAATAATTGCACATTTCCTATATTCTTCCGACCTAAATATACTTTATTTTTAAACATATTGGAGAAGTGAGCTTTTTTGAATTGTTTCTAACAATAAAGATTAATTGACCATGACATATAAAAACACAGTGCACACCATCAAAATAGCAAAAATATATATTTTCACCCTCGCAGTTTTGTTGTGCATTTGAGTCAAGGCAAAAGACTGTCCTTCGGGTAAGATTAAGGGAGTGGGAAAAATAAAACAGCAAAGTGCTGGAATAAATCAATTCCAGTTTAAAAACATACAATTGGTAATTTTTTTTTAAATCCTCTACCTTGATGTAATATGTTTGCTAGTTGATCTTTTATACTGCCACTTAGGAGGAGTGAAACTAATTTCAATTTTCAGTGTAAATTAGATTATGAATAAAGGTTTTAAATTTAGGTAAATTGGTGTGAGGATTAGAGATAATGAGGAAATGTCTTTCTTAAGTAAAGAGTGGAGGGGTGTGCAGAACCTATTGGCTGAAAATTGGAAGAAAAGGTCTTCACATTTAAAGTACTTAGATGAACACTTAATATTCTGTCACCTGGAGTGATACAGATGGAGAACTGGAAATGTGTAGCAATTAGGAAGGCAAATGGTATAGGAAAGAACTGCAGATGCTGGTTTAAATCGAAGGTAGACACAAAATGCTGGAGTAACTCAGTGGGACAGGAAGCATCTCTGGAGAGAAGGAATGGGTGATGTCACCCATTCCTTCTCTCCAGATATGCTGCCTGTCCCGCTGAGTTACTCCAGTATTTTGTGTCTACCAAGGCAAATGGTATGTTGGACTTTATTGCAAAAAAGGTTTGAAGATAGGCACCTTGCTCTAATTGTATTTTGTCATGTTGAGACTGCATAAAATCATAGAACAAGTTGTCATATCTAACCTGATCTAATTTTCCTGTGTTTGAGCTGTTTCCTCCAAACATTTCCAATCCGTGTACCTACCCAAATGTCTTTTATATGTCGTTACAGTATCTGCCTCAACTACCTCCTTTGGCAGCTTGTTGCATATACCAACCATCCTTTGTGTGAAAAAGTTGCCCTACAAGTTCCTGTTGAATCTCTCTCCTCTCCCCTCTAGATTAGGCACCAAAGCCACCACATCCTTCTTATAATGGGGTGATAGAACAGTACACAATATTCTGCATGTGGCCTATCCGAAGTTCAATGTGACTTCCAAATTCTTATACTTAATGCCCCAAATGATGAAGAAAAGCTTACCACATGCCCTCTTCATCACTGCATCGACTTTTTTTCACAGCTCTGGATCTGAGCCCAAGATCCTTGTTTGACCATGTTAAGAGTCTTCCTATTTACTCTACAATTTCCATTTATATTCAATCTCCAAACTTCAACTTGTTACACTTACTCTGATTAATCTCCACCTGCCATTTCTCAGTGGTCACAGGGGGGACATGTAAACTCCACACAAACTGAACCGAAGTACCGTATTGAACCTGGGTCATTGAACCCATGAGACTGCAGCTCTACCATGCTGCCCCAGAGTGTCGGAGCTTCCCTGCTGACCACGTGAAAAAAATGGCTATTTACCTTTTGGACTGACTAATGTTTTTCAATTATTTTCCTACTTGTTATGGATTCTGGTGCTGTCAGCAACATTTGGGCTGTATTAGGCTTTTAAGATGATAGTGCAAACGTTAACAAATTCTATGAAGATTACATATAATAAGCATTTAAATTCAAGGAATAAACAGACAAGTCTGTTGCTTTGCCAAGTCCTTGCTGTGAGGACCAAGAGCATTTGGCAATGTTCCAGTTGTGTTTGTGAATGGTAGGATAAAAGGCTCTGAATAAGGAGTTAAACAGGTCTGACTCCTACAGTACAGGTGTCACAGCTCCAGCAATCATGTTTATTCATGACCTTCAATAGCATCTGTGTGGAGTTTGCACATTTCCCATGACTCTAGTTTGGATACTGTAATTTCCTCTCACATCCCAAAAATATGTAGGTTGTTGGGTCAATTAGCCCACTGCGAATTATGTCTAGTGTAGGTGAGTAGTAGACTCTGGTCTGATAGGAATGTGGAAGACTAAAATGGGATTCATGTGAGTAGATGCTTGACGGTCAGCATGGACTTGAAGGGCCGAAAGGCCTGTTTCTATATTGAATTACTGCTCTCAGGAATACATGTTACAGGAAGTAAGCTTGAGTTTTTTGAGTGTAATTGGAGTTGGCCCTTCAATAGTTTAAGTAAATGTTTAAGGGACCATTGTAATGGCGCACGCAGGTATCGAACCCGTTGTTCGGAAGCTGCGGTCACGGGACTCGGGAGGGGCTGCTAGTTTTTGCGCGGTTTTGCTTTCGCACGGCAGTTGTGGCTATAGAATACTATATAGAAGTAATATATAGAAGATCTTCTCACTTGTACTTTCTGCACCATTTGTTTCTTTGTGTGTAGACATATAACCAATATGCTTAAAACGTGTAGTAAAGCTTGCAGATGTCAGCTATTTTTATGTGATCAGAAGTCAAGGCCCAAAAACATGTTATTGCTTAGTTTATTTTGCTTCAGTTTAGAACATCATGGTAACATCATGGAGATTGGAGATAAAGGGCAAGGACAGTGAGAGGTTAAAGTTAGTAAAAACATGCATGCTAAGCAGCCAAAGATAAGAACTGAAATTGTAATAAAATGCTGCTTGAAATTATGGATCAGAGAACATTTGGAGAGTGGCCAAGTTGTACTATCTCTGAATGTTCCAGGCCCAGATTTGTGCAAATTAAAGGCTTCTCATCTTCTTGAAGAAATCTCCGTGTCTGTGTCATCTTATCTTTAATTTGAGTCTTGTAAACCACGACATGACTAAACGTGTTGTAAGAACCTGTGAGCTAAGAAGCTATTTTGAGAATAAAATAAGTTACAAAACTTAGTTGTTGTTCTTGCGACGGCAAACCCATTATAATTTATAACTATTGCAACCATGTACAGAGAAAGATCACAAGGTACTAAAGCCATGTTTTTACAGACCATTTTATATTGGATTTTGGTTATAGCGGACGGACCTATTGACCTTCTCTTCCAGATCAGGCTGCCAACACCACACCCGATCCACACAGCTTTCTCGGCCAATTCCAGGCTGGACATAATGCCACCAATGCCGACTCACAGCTTGCTTGGCCAATTCCAGGCCACACCTACCACAGCTGCTGCTGACTCTTACCTGTACTCATAAGATCATAAATGACAGGAGCAGAATTAGGCCATTCGGCCCATCAAGGTAAAGGAATCGCTAGGAAGTAGTGACCATAATATGATAAGTTTTAATCTGCAATTTGAGAGGGAGAAGGTTAAATCAGAAGTGTCAGTGTTGCAGTTGAACAAAGGAGACTATGAAGGCATGAGAGAAGAGTTGGCCAAGGTCGACTGGAAAAGGATCCTAGCAGGAATGATGGTGGGAGAGCAACGGCAGGAATTTCTGGGCATAATCCAGAAGATGCAGGATCATTTCACTCCAAAGTGGAAGAAAGACTCTAACGGGAGTAAGAGGCAACCATGGATGACGACAGAAGTTAAGGATGGTATGAAATTAAAAGAAAAGGTGTATAACATAGCAGAGTGTAGCGGGAAGCTAGAGGATTGAGAAATTTACAAAGGACAAGTGAAGGTAACAAAAATGGCAATACGGGGCGAAAAGATGAAGTACGAGGATAAGCTGGCAAATAATATAAAGGATAGTAAAAGCTTCTTTAGGTATGTTCAGAGAAACAGATTACAAAAGACAAAATGTGGGCCCTTTGAAGGCAGAAACAGGTGAAGTTATTATGGGGAACAATGAAATGGCAGAAGAGTTGAACAGGTACTTTCAAAGTCAATGTCAAACACAAAGCTAATTTTATTCGTCACGTGCACATCACATGCAGTGAAATGAATTTGCCAGCAGCGATACACTTAAAAAGAACACAAAATACACAATAAAAATTTATCACAAACATCCACCACAGCATTCTTCACTGGTGGAAGGCAACAAAGTTCAGTCGGTCCTCCTCCTTTGTTCACCCGTGGTCCACTCCACGCCCATGGCTAGAAGCTCCGTGGACCCATGGTGCCAAAGTCACCAGGCCAGCGATCGGAGCACTCATCTCTGGCGACCCCCGGCAAGGGTTCGCCCGCTCCGCAATGGAAAGTCCACGCTGTGCCTGCTGCCGATGCTCCGGGCCCGACTCCGGGAAGGGCGCTCCAATCCATGATGGAAAAAGTCACCTCTCCGTGGAGGAGGCAGCCAAAAGCGGATTCCCCCTAACCCCTCCCCACCACCCACCACATAACACATACCGAGAGACACCCAAACTAACACTAGACACACCAAAAAAAAAACAACTTTGATTCTGCCTTCACTAAGGAAGACACAAACAATCACCCAGATTTACTAGAGGACGGAAGATGTAGGGAGATAGAGGAACTGAAAGAAAATTGCATTAGGCGAGAAAAAGTATTGGGTAAACTGAAGGCTGATAAATCCCCAGGTCCTGATGGTCTGCATCTCAGGGTAGTCAATGAAGTGGTTCTAGAAATTGTGGACGTATTGGTGTTCATTTTCCAATGTTTTATAGATTCAGTATCAGATCCTGTGGATTGGAGGGTACCTAATGTTGTGGGGAATTATAGACCAGTTAGCCTGACATCGGTGGTGAGGAAGATGCTGGAGTCAATTATTAAAGAAGTAACAACGGTGCATTTGGATAGCAGTAAAAGGATTGGTCCAAGTCAGCATGGATTTATGACGGGGAAATCCTGCTTGACTTATCTTCTGGAATATTTTGAGGATGTGACAAGTGAAATGGATGGAAGAGAGCCAGTGGAAGAAGTGTATCTGGATTTTAAGAAAGCCTTTAAGGTCCCACACAGGAGATTATTGGGAACATTTAGAGCACATGGTATTAGGGGCAGGGTGTTGACATGGATAGAGAATTGGTTGGCTGTCAGAAAACAAATAGTGGAAATAAACAGGTCCCTGTCAGAATGACAAGCAGAGGCGAGTGGATTGCCGCAAGGCTCGTTGCTGGGGCCACAACTATTTACAATATATATTAATGATTTAGATGATGGAATTAAAAGTAACACTAGCAAATTTGCAGATGACACAAAGCTGGATGGCAGTGTGAACTGTGAAGAGGATGCTAGGAGGTTGCAGGGTGACTTGGACAGGTTGAGTGAGTGGGCAGATGCATTATAATGTAGATAAATGTGAGGTTATCCACTTTTGCGGAAAGAACATGGAGGCAGATTATTATCTCAATGGTGTTATATGAGGAAAAAGGGAAGTGCAACTAGACCTGGGTGTTCTTGTACATCAGTCATTGAAAGTAAACATGCAGGTACGGCAGGCATTGATGAAAGCTAATGGCTAGTTGGCTTTCATAATGAGAGGATTTGAGTATAGGTGTAAAGAGGTCCTTCTGCAGTTGTGCAGGGCCCCGATGAGACCACATCTGGAGTATTGTGTACAGTTTTGGTCTCCTAATTTGAGGAAGAACATCCTGGCTATTGAGGCAGTGCAGGGCAGGTTCATGAGGTTAATCCCCGGGATGGCGGAACTGTCATATGAGGAAAGATTGGAAAGACTGGGCTTGTATTCACTGGAGTTTAGAAGGATGAGAGGGTATCTTATAGAAACATATAACATTATAAAAACGATTGGACAAGCTAAATGCAGGAAAAACATTCCAATGAAGGGGAGTCCAGAACCAGGGGCCACAGCCTATCTAAGAATAAAGGGGTGGTCATTTAAAACTGAGATGAGAACAAATTTTCACCTAAGATGTGCATTTGTGGAATTCTCTGCCACAGAAGGCAGTAGAGGCCAATTCACTGGGTGAATTTAAAAGAGAGTTAGATAGAGCTCTCGGGGCTAGCAGAATCAAGGAATATGGGGAGAAAGCAGACACGGGTTACTGATTGTGGATGATCAGCCATGGTCACAATGAACTGCGGTGCTGGCTCAAACAGCCAAATGTCCTCCTCCTGCACCTATTTTCTAAGTCTGGTCCACCATTAAATCATGGCTGATCTATCTCTTCCTCCTAACAGTATTCACCTGCCTTTTCCTCATAATCTCTGACACCAGTACTAATCAAGAATCTATCTATCTCAGCCTTATAAATAGCCACTGATGGCCTCCTCAGCCTTCTGTAGCAAAGAATTCTACAGATTCACCACCCCCTGACTAAAAGAATTCCTCCTCATCTCCTTCTTAAAAGAACATTCTTTAATTCTGAGGCTATGACCTCTTGTCCTAGACTCTCCCATTCATGAAAACATCCTTTCCACATCCACTCTATCCAAGCCTTTCCAGCCACCCATGGTCTGCGACCAATGACTCAGCTGATCCTCACCTCTCTCCTGGCCGCCAACATGCCAGGAACATCAACTCACCTGGATCCCATGCCCAGTTCCCGACTGAGAATCTGAAAAAGGGTCCCAACCAAAGATTTCATCTATCCATATTCTCCAGACATGCTGCATGACCTGCTGAGTTACTCCAGTTTTAGAGACTTAACTATTTAAGATGAATGTATCAGAAATTGATTGTAACTGCACAGCAGAGATAACAATTATTTCCATGGTAATGTTCCTAGCAATCTGCCTTAAAATTTACAATATTGCCACTTGTTATGGCAAATTACTTCAGAAGCGTCCATGATAAGGAAACTAATTAAATATAAACATTGTCTATTTTGTTATGAAAAACAAATTTTCAGTGTTAAAGTAAAGATGTGTTTTTACTAATTGCTCAGTCATAGTATTGCATGATTGGGTTACTGCATAATAATTGCGTGATAAAGGTTTTCATTTTCTAACATGATGCTAACCTACTGTGATAATTCACTCGAGATCTCAATATTCTCTGCAGAAATCTCTAAATCCAATTAATTCTCTTGACGTGTAATTTTACTATGCTTACCAATACGCACCATTTTAAAGTTATGTCACAATAAATTTGAAATTACTTTTCAGTGTCAATAGAAAGATTAAACGAGAACTTACCGTTAGACGTTTGATCTTTATTTTATGAGAAGTTGGAATGCGAGACTACGTGAAGAACCCGCCAGCCTGCATGCGCGTCAATCTTCAAAGCAACTGTATGAAACCACAGACCACTTGCACCAATTTAAACTATAGAAAAGTGAATAACGCTTGACTTACCGAATGATCTTTATGAGATTCAGGGTTGGGAGTGGGGGGCACGTAGTCTCTCACTCCAACTTCTCATAAAATAAAGATCAAACTTAAAACGGTAAGTTCTTGTTTAATCTTTCTATTTTATATCGAAGTCTCGTAATGAGACTACGTGAAGCTTTCGAAGCTGTGTGGTTTCATGCAGTAAACAAATCTTATGTGAACACACTACACAGAATAAACCATAAATGGTTTTAAAGCAAAAACATAGGCCATTCAAACATGACGCTAATTTTACATACATGTATATCGCCCTTAACAGAACCAAAGTCCCATTACATCGGGGTTAGACAAATGTCTTAATTAACACAACCCAGAATTCTGTCTGCAAATTATCCAGATCTGTTAATCGTTTATTATAAAACTTCTGAAACATCTGGCCATCCTGCTATTGCAAGAATGTGATCAAGAGCAGCCTCCATTCTATAGCTGTCGATGTGGCTGCAGTCCTGGTAGAGTGAGACTTGAAAATATCAGTATTCACTCCCGCTTTCAACAGCATACACTTTATCCATCTAGAAATAATCTGAACCAAGCTCTTTTGTGTGGCTTTTTAAAACTTATGAAGAAAGCTTTTTCCTCATCTCGAAGGTTTTTCGTAACTTCCATGTACTTCTTTACATAAATAACAACACACAATCTCCGATCCGGTGGGAATTCTGTCAGATCTAACTTGTACCCCACCGCGCCTGGCCTGCTCTGCTTTATCAGATAATCCACATAAATACCAGTTTCTTGTCAGTTACAGCAGTTATCCAGACAGTTAGTGCAAAGACAGTTCTTTGCGCTGAAATAAGTGCCATAAGTATAAATAATTTATGAGTGAGCTGTTCCAACGTCAGCGATGCAGCTGGTGCTAGGTTGCGAAGCAAACTTAAAACTACTTTCACTTCCGCACTTCATTATGTAGGCCTTGGAGAGTTCATATTAAAGACACCTTTCACGAACGTTGACACCAATGGATGAGTGCAAATAATTTGTTGTCCCAGCCCAAGCATTGAGTACAATGACAAAGCACTGTGAGCAGTGTTAATAGCGCTATAACTTAGACGCTTCTCAAAAAACAAAACTGCAAGAAATTCCAAACATCAGCTACTTCTGCCTTAAATTATTTTATTTGTTCAACCTCACAAAACTATTTCCATTGTATTATTTTTTTTCCGCCAAACCTCTGCTACTTCTGTTTAAAAGTAGCTCACATGTGTCTCTTCACAAACCTTTTCCATACAACCATGTAGTGATAAATGCACGAGTGTTAGGTTGAATTTGGTTGAACTAACCACTACTCGTGTCTGTGAGCAAATATAGGAGCTTCTTTCAGCAAACCTATTTTCAATGGTTGAATAGGCCAATTTGGCGCTACTATAATTCATGTTGTTGAATAGGCCAATTTGGCCTTGTCTTGAATTATCTTTGGAGGCATCTTCTGATATTTATACACTGTGCATGCCTCTACAATATTCCGTATATTATCTGTGGGTAGGGTCACTGACATATCTGCAGAGTTTATGACAAAACCTTGATATGTACTAGATTTTGTCTGCTCCAGAATGGACGTTCATGGATGAATAACAAACCCTAGATATTCTAGGAGTGTCTTTGTTGCTGAAACAGCTAACTCTGTGACACATGATCTCTTCCCTACAATGAGCATGTCATCTATAAACCCCACGATAATATGCCCTTTAGATCTGAGTAGGGCAACATTGTCTTTAGATTCTTTGTAAATAGCCTAGGGCTGAACTGAACCCCTAAGGTAGAGCCTAAAATTGCCACAACTGGCCTTGCCAGATAACCTACAGATATCGTGTGGCTCTCGTGTATAGGTACTGAATAGTATGCATCTTCGAGATCTATTGAGGCCATAAAGCTATCCTCTGTAATCAGCTATTTTGTTGAATGAAAAATATCCATCTTAAAATGGGTATATTCCAAGCACCTGTTGAGACTAGCTAAATCCTAGAATGATTTGGTATCCTCCACTATTCTTCAACTTTGAGAAGATATTAGAAATATACCCCTCTTGTTCATGCTCAATCACACCTTTTTTGTGTAGTTTCTCTATTTCAACTTGGATAGCCATAGTTTCCTCTTTAGACCGTATATGGCTTAATCTTGGCTTTCCTTGCCGCGGAGGAAATTGATCAGCTAGAAACTCAATCTTATAACCATTTATGATTTTTAAGTTGAAAGGATCAGAGGTTATCTGTCCCCACCTGTTTTTGAACAGTCTCAATCCACCTATAAAAAAAAGGTCTCTGGCTTGGGTTTAATTTTGTAGGCATGATGCTCCAACCAGCCTCAGTGTAGCGGTATGTGCCGCTAGCTTGTTAGTGATGATATGCACGCTGGTAGCTGGGAGTCTTACCCACAAAGGGTGTCTTACCACACCCACCGCAGCCTTGAATTTTACTTGCTTGCCCAAATCTTCTCCGAAGAGATACTTGCAGACTGCATATTACTTGCCTTGCACAAATCCTTTGCAACACAATTGAGCTCAAACTGTGCATTACACAGAAGTGCTAAGGCGTCTACTGCAAATCAGACAGCGGAGTTCCCTCTACCGACCTTACAAAGGCCGAATCCCTCTTGTGAGAAATCTCCGAACTCACTGCAGTTTTTATTCTTTTGACTTTGTTTTGCCATTCAGGTTGCCCCAAATGGTGGCATTAACCTTTGGAACCTCCAGTGTCTGGCAGTTATCAGGCCTAGCATACTTTCTAGCAGTGTCCTGCATGTTCATCTCATTCAGCTAATGAGAAGTCAAGTAACCAATGCTACTTGCCAGTACTTCCTCTAACGGTTCTCCTATCCCCGAGGGGATGGCAAATTTACTTACAAATGCCGGCAGCTCCTTTTTAGACTTGAGTTGAAGCATATCATCCACTTATTGAGGGAATTCGAGTTCGCTGTTGACTTCCCCACAGTTGGAGTCTACCATGTAATACTCCACAAAACACCCCTCCTCTGAGCGGTAGATATCATAATGCAACCCTGAAACAGGTATTGCTGCCGCAGACATCTGACTGGGACTACCTGTATTGCTCGCCAGTGTGTGGAGCACATTCCCTTCGATCAACCTCTCAATCAGGTTTTCCAGTTTTGAGAGCTGACAGATGATATCCTTAATGGATGATGAGGCAATACCTTCCTGCCCAGAATTGACCTTTTGGACATATTTACCATTATGGCCTTGTCCTTCTCCAAAGTCGGGTCGTCAAACTGCTCCCTTTTGGATCATTTGCTTCTTAATTATTCATTTATTTATTTATTACAACACGAACCTGCAAGTCGTGTAATAATGCTACTTGCCAGTTCGGCCTTTGATGCTTTGCCTATTCCCAAGAGGATGGCAAATTAAGTTCCAGAGAGCTGGCAGCTCTATCAACACAAGTATTTTGCATGTGTTGAGGGAATCCTCAAACTCCCTGCCTCTGTGCAGGAGATATCCTCAAATATATGAATTTAACTGACTGTATCAGTGCAGTGCACTCACTCACTCTTGTGAGCAACCAGATAACCTCAATCTTTGATGTTGAGGCAGTGCTTCCTTGGCCAATATGCAGTTCCGAGTTGGTCTTCCCTGAACTGGGTTCGACAAGCTGCTCCATTTTGGAGCTTTCAGAGGTTGCTGTGCAGGCCACCCTGCCAGCGTCCCTGAGCCCGGGTCGCCAACCTGCTGGCGGAAGTTACTGTACAGCCTATGCTGTCAGTGTCTCCAAGCCCAGTACCCCAATCTGCTCCAATTCGGAACTTCCACAAAGGTTTAAAAGCAGACCTTACCTGCCAGTGTCTTCTTCGGCCCCACGCTTCCAAACTGCTCCCTTTCACAGCTTTAGACAGAGGTTGCTGTGCAGGTCCTGCCTGCCAGCGTCTCCGATCCTGGTGCGGCAGGCTGCTCTATATCGGAGCCTTGGTGGATTCATGTGCAGGTCACTGCCAGTTACTCCGAGACTGGACCACCTGCTCCCTTCTGGAGCATTAACGCTGGTGCTGTACAGGTAGCGCCTGTCAGCAACTCCGAGTCCGCTGCACCGTTCCTGCCGGGGAAAATTCACCTTACCTAACGGCGCACTTCTGAATGCATCCATATCTCGTGCCATGCGTCGACGTATTGACACGCATGCGGGCTGGCGTGTTCCTCACATAGTCTCATCACAAGACTTTGATATAAAATACATAGATATAATGCAAAATACAGGCATTCCATGGTTTTCCTTGGATCACATTTGGTGTGACCAACCATAAAACGTATGTGAAAATGCATCTTTCATGGAATATTTAAGTTAAATCATGAGATTTAAACCAAGTGATTAACCTATGACACCACCAAAGCGTACGAACTTGGACTTGAACATGCTGATTATGCCTATTCACACAACCCTTAACCCATAGCATGCACCTAGTGTTTAAAGGTAGCCGATACCATAGAACTGAAGAACAGGTAATTCATGCAAAACCCATCACCTCCGTGAGTAGAGATGATATTAGTAATTTCTCATCTTAAGCCCTCGCATCTGTTTGTAATATAACTGAAGATTTGATGATGAAATTATGTGGAGCAATGCTGAATAATGTCCGTCCACCATAGTGACTTTCATGGAGGTAAATAACGAGACCTATTTACCAGTGTCTCTAACTCCAGGTCCCTTACCTCACTGGAGTTCTAGCAAAATTTAATTTGCAGACTCTGCCCATGTTGTCATTCCCATTAGATCGCTGATGCTGCTGGCCAACTTCTCTTCTAGTGGCTAGTCCGTCACCGACAGAGCAGCAATTGTAGAGGCAATGCACCATTTTCTCTCATGCTACCATCGTGCATTATGCATTATGCATGGGACCCCGGCACAATCATATTACGTTCCTATTTGGAGTCAATCCATACTAACCTTAGGCACCCTTTTAGAGTGGAAGTAATTTCACCCAAATCCGTTGTCACCATCTGCCTCTTCAACTTGTCTGTGCATGCCTCTGTACGCACCATGTTTTGCGACTCCATCTCCCATGGTCTTATAATATATATGGCTCCATCTTCATCTTTATACATAATTAGGAGGATTTATGCGGTGAACCAGGTGTGCCTCAGGCATGTGTGCATGTGTTTTTAGCACCATCTCCATCACTGCGCTCAACCCAGTGGGAGGAATGGCAACCCTGAACCAGGCGTTGCTTCAGGCATATGTGCATACTCCTGTAGCACTCCCTCTACCACTCTGTCCTTTGAGTGGGAGGAACTTGCAACCCTGATTCTTTGACTTCAACGAATCGCAATCTCACCTGACAGAGATGCCCAAGCCTTGGCACTCACTCCGAGTTGGTTTGTTGTCTGGTTGCTTCCTTCTGCAGCCGCCAGGACTAGCTGTGCAAATCGATGCTCTGTTGGTATCCTCATTCCCTAAACAGGCGTCACGTGGTAGTGATCTTCATATCCTGCTCCTTTCCGATGCTAACGCAGTATACAGAGACGGACTGGAGCGCCTCTGGCCCCCATATGTCAGACATAGTGGGAGAAATGCTGGGACCACAGAATCAGTTCCCTGGAAATCAACTGCCATAGGAGATGTAAGGGTGATGAAGTCATAAGTAACATGACCTCACCACCCCCCCCCCCCAGGTATACTGGAATCTAAAGTAGAATGTGCTCTAGACCTCAGCGACTCGAGCGGCACCCCCGACGGCCACCGGCTACCTGCATACAGCGGTCCATAGCCGGCAACCCCGCAGTGTAATTGGTTACCCCGCAGTCCGACCGGGTTACTGTATGCAATATCCCACAGGAAACTCTGTGAGAAGTGTTTCCTGGAACAAAGGACAACCTAAGAAGTAAGTTTAAAACGCCTGTCCAACCGGTCGCTGCGCCATGCGTTAGATGTAATGACGCGCATGTGGGCTAATGGAGTCTTCACGTAGTCAATCACGTGACTCTGAAGTAAAATTTATCTACATTTGAATAAAATTCTTTGGTTACAGAAAAGCTTTTCTGTTTTTTGTGTTTCAACCCTATGGTTTTTTTCCCCCGATTATTACTGTCGTATGCATACTCTTTATGTGTGTTTTTAAATAAGCAAATTTAATATTAACAGTCATGTACAATCAAATTAAATTCTGGCATACCATTACATTTAAAATTTCATGAAATAGGAATTCTGAGGGCCTCATCCCTTTAACATCCCAGCAGCTGTGGTTCCACATGTCAACTTATTAGATCAGACTGTGAATCAGATTAAATTGCAATCATTCTCTTAGTGCATTAGTCTCCCTCTCATCACATTTTCCTTATAATCCAATACTATATTTTTGTATGGTTATTCTATGCTTCATTAAAATTCTGTGGGCTTCTTAATTAAAGTCTTGAAATATGCTTAAAGCTTTCCAGCAAGCTCAAATTTAGATGCTAAATATTGAGAAAGCTTTTGCTGGCAAATTCTTAATATTCATAGTTTTAATTTATGAATACAAGGAGCATAGGATCTTGCAAAAAATATTCTGTTTGTCTCTGTAGAGTAAATCATTTGAAATAAATGTGGTACTATCTGTAAAAATGCGGAGACATCTTACAGGCTTAGTTAAATAATATCTCAACATGTTTTATTAAAACCCTATTATTTGTAGCTTAGTTCATTGCAATCTTGCCTCTGCATTAGAAGATTGTGAACTCAATTCTCACTTTAGAGGTTTAAGCACAAGAATCTCAGTTAATATTTCAATTCAGTAATGACAATGTGTTGCAGTGTGCAGATGAAAGGTTAAAATGAAAGCCAGGCCTTCTTTTGTGAGGACATTAATGATTATATCACACTATTCAACACAGGCATTTGAGCAATCTCACAAAAAAATGTCCCCTTCTATTATTTTAGCTGTTTATATTTTAAAGGAATGAAGCCCTCAGAGTTCTTATAAAGTTAATAGCCTCCGACCGGCCCCCCATGTCCAGCACAAAGGTCGTCTGCCTGTGTTCCAGCACCCGGAACAGGCCTCTGGAAACGTATGGGCAGTCCCGGAGGTCTGATGGCACATGAGGGCGAAATGTCCCATGGCGGGACGTCGGGACGGGTGCGAGCCTGCCAACTCGCTCGCGAAGGCGCTTTTAGGTGGATGAGGGTGTTCCCTGCTGCCCCGGCGCCAACGGCACAAACTCCCTGGGCACCGTGAGTGGTGACCCGTACACGAGCTCCGCTGATGATGAGGCCAAGTCCTCTTTAGGAGCAGTCCGAATGCCCAGCATGACCCATGGCAACTCGTCCATCCTCCTCCTGGTTGTCGGGAAGTCCACACGAGAGAAGGATGGCACCCAAACCCCTGCCTTTAAACCCTCTGGTTAAGGGCCGCCTCCGGACTGAACCACTCCCGTGCCGTGGGGTTCGACAGTTAGGATGGCCCGACCCTTGGGAGCCGCCACAATATCACACTATTCAACACAGGCATTTGAGCAATCTCACAAAAAAATGTACCCTTCTATTATTTAAGCTGTTTATATTTTAAAGGAATGAGGCCCTTATATTTTAAAGGAATGAGTTCTTATAAAGTTAATAGCAAAACTATTTTATGTTTCAACTTTATTAATGTAATATACCCAAAAAATATTTTGACCACCAAGGACGCCGGGGCGATGGCTGCCCTGCCGGTAGTCTGTTCATTTTTTTCATTCTTTTTGTTATTTTTTAGTGTGTTAAAAGTTTGTTTTAATGTTCTTCGGTTTGTTTAATGTGGGGGTAAGGGTGAGGGGATCGGAGGAACTTTTTTTCAAGTTCTTACCTTCCGGAGATGTGATTAATTTTCGGATCACATTCTCCGGGCGCTCTGCGGCCTTCCATCGATTGAGCTGGAAGCCTCTTAGGGCTGACTGAGCCCTATTGCGGGGAGCGGACTTAACATCGGAGCTGATCCCTTGCCTGGGATCGCTCCCACCGTGACTTTACCATCAAGCTCGCAGTCGGGAGAAGCTAGTCGGGAAGCTCCAACGTCACGGCAGGTTCGACCAGCCCCGACGCGAGGTTCAATCGCCCGGCGCGCGGGAGCTGACATCCCCCGATGCGGGAACTGATCGCCTCGAAACGGAGGACCCGAACGCCGCCGGCTACGGGAATCAACTTTGTCCTCTCAAGGCCCACGACCGAGGAAGAACTAAAGGAATAATAATCATAATAATAAATTTTATTTGAGGGCGCCTTTCAAAAGTCTCAAGGACACCTTACAGAAATTAACAAGAGTAAAAAAACATATAATCGTAATAAAATAAATAATAAAGACATCACCAATACACAAATTAAAGATAGAATTCGATCCAAAGACAAAAAAATCAAAAACACAATGTGAAGAGAGAGCAGCGGCAGCCAAACCGTGCCAGCTTACACTCTCCCTTCCGACAGGGAAGGATTTGAACTTTATTTTGCCTTCCATCAGTGAGGAATGTGTAGGAGTCACTGCGGTAGATGTTCATGTTAAAATGTGTTTTTGAGTGATCTGTTGCTTTTAATTGTACAACTGACCTGGCCAATAAAATTCCTCGTATGTTGCATAACATACTTGCCGAATAAACTGTGATTCTGAATCTGATTCTGATTCTGAGTTGCTTTGTAAATATATACTGAAGAATAGAAATCTTTGGCTTTAACCCTCATCTTATTTGCAGCATAATTTGAGCTTTGATTTTGCACTTGAAAAGATAATCATGTCTGACCTCCAGATATGTTCACATGAAAGATGTGTTGTGTGTAATATCCTACCAATGCGGTCAATGGCCCTAGGCAAAAAAAGTCAGTGAGGGTAGGAAAAAGAGAATAGGGCAGATGAATATGAGGCTGAAGAGTTGGTGCAAGGGACACTGATTCACATTTTTAGAACGTTGGGTCTCTTCAGAACCAGAGCCGATCTGTACAAGAGGGACAGGTTGCACCTGAACTGGAGGGAAATCAATATCCTGGCGGGCAGATTTGCTAATGCTAATAGGAAGGATATAACCTAGTTTGGCAGAGTGATCTGATCCAATGCAGTGGTGAGGTAGGTGAGAGGCTGAAAGTTGAAACAGAGAGTAATGCCAGCTTCGACATATTCCCTAACTTGGCTGAAGAAATTTAGGGCCTGAATTTCTCAACATAGTTTTTCAGTAAGCCACTTAGGTTAACCTAATTACAAACTTGACCAAGCTCATGCAATACTATGCCATTGTTTTGATGGGAAAAAGATTTGCTTTAATTTAATTTAGAAATAGGACATGGAAGTAGGCTATTTGGCACATCGAGTCTGCACCAACCATCGATCACCTGATCACACTAGTTCCATGTTATAGAAACATAGAAACATAGAAACATAGAAACATAGAAATTAGGTGCATGAGTAGGCCATTCGGCCCTTCGAGCCTGCACCGCCATTCAATATGATCATGGCTGATCATCCAACTCAGTATCCCGTGCCTGCCTTCTCTCCATACCCTCTGATCCCCTTAGCCACAAGGGCCACATCTAACTCCCTCTTAAATATAGCCAATGAACTGGCCTCAATTACCCTCTGTGGCAGAGAGTTCCAGAGATTCACCACTCTGTGTGAAAAAGGTTTTTCTCATCTCAGTTTTAAAGGATTTCCCCCTTATCCTTAAGCTGTGACCCCTTGTCCTGGATTTCCCCAACATCGGGAACAATCTTCCTGCATCTAGCCTGTCCAACCCCTTAAGAATTTTGTAAGTTTCTATAAGATCCCCTCTCAATCTCCTAAATTCTAGAGAGTATAAACCAAGTCTATCCAGTCCTTCTTCATGACAGTCCTGACATCCCAGGAATCAGTCTGGTGAACCTTCTCTGCATTCCCTCTATGGCAATAATGTTATATCACAATTGCATCTATTCCCTGCATATTAGGGGCAATTTTACAGAGGTTGATTAACTTACAAATCCCTATGTCTTTGGGATCTGGGAGGAAACAAAGCTGGTCATGGGGGAATGTGCAAACTCATTCAGACACACACAAACAGGTCCTGAGGGTAGGATAGAACCCAGGACTCCGGTGCTGTGAAGCAGCTGCTCTACCAACTCCACCACTGTGCAAAAGAGAAAATGTAGATTTCATAGACAACCTTGGGGTGTATAATGAGGAATAGGATTCATTGACAACCAAAGTGGAGTACATGGAGATTTTCTTCAAAACAAATACTATTCTTGAGCTGGGCTACAAGTATTTGTTTCGGCAGTTAAGGAATGGAAGAAAACAATATGACTGACAGAAACCTGCCCCGCAGTTTTGTAGCACCATAGAAAACCACAAATGCACAAGGCAATTTATCTTTTGGAATATTTCAACAAAAATCAGTTTGAAATAGAAGCAAATTACAAATTAAGCACATACATTCATATTATGGGGAAAATATGTTTGTGTAAACTCTTGCTCTAAAACTGTTGTAACATGAGTTACTGGAATGAATGGTGGAAGGTTTAATGGAGATGTGCGGGTCAAGTTATTTTACATTAAGGGTGGTGGGGGCCTAGAATGCACTGTCAGATGTGGTGGTAGAGGCAGATACAATTTAGAGGCAGATAGAGGCAGATACAATTGCAGTTTAAGAGGCTTTCGGATGAACACGGAAGTGCAAGGAATAGAGGGATATGAATCATATGACTGCAGAAAAGTTCAGTTCAGCTCCCCATCATATTCAGCACAAACATTGTGAGCTGAAGGGCCTGTTCCTGTGCTGTACTCTTCTATGTCCCGTTCTAATAAATTATTTGTGGTTATCAATGCATTTAGAAACATAGAAACATAGAAAATAGGTGCAGGAGTAAGCCATTCGGCCCTTCGAGCCTGCACCGCCATTCAATATGATCATGGCTGATCATCCAACTCAGTATCCTGTACCTGACTTCTCTCCATACCCTCTGGTACCTTTAGCCACAAGGGCCACATTTAACTCCCTCTTAAATATAGCCAATGAACTGGCCTCAACTACCTTCTGTGGCAGAGAATTCCAGAGATTCACCACTCTCTATATTTATAAAACAAACTGAGATAAAATATTTTTAGATAGCTTTCAGATAATTGCATCAAGATATAATTGGAGTCAGATAGAAAGGTAAAAACAAAATGTAATCCAAAGTGTAAATAGGAAGGTGGAATGAGGCAAGGTGATATCTAATAAGTAGAAATATACTGAGGAATTTGTGGAATAAACGGACCTAGGTGTGGATCCTTAAAGTTAGTGGGATGGATAAATAAGGTTGTTAAAAAAGGCAGGTAATACACTTTCCTTTATTAAACCATACAATACATGTGCAGGGAAGTTTGACTTGAACTGTATATAACACTAGTTAGACTGTAGCTTGAACACAGCAAACAATTCTGATCCCTCTGTTACAAGAAATAAGTGATTGCTTTCGATTTAGGAGAGGATGTATCGGTACTGGAAAAACTGTAGCTAAAAAGGAAGGTTGGATAAGTGAGTATTGCTTTCTTTGGAACAGAGGAGCCTGGGAGGAGACACAATTGTGGTGTATAAAATGATGGGGGAGGGGGAAATAAAGTCAATATATTCCTTGGCAGATGGGTCATAAACCACAGAGCACAGATTTAATTTTGGTACAAGGATTAAAATGAAAATGAGGGATTGTTTTTTTTTTCCACAGAGTATGGAAGACATCGGGAATGCACATCATGTTTCAACAGAGCTTGGAATATGTACCTGATGAGCCTTGACAGGTATGGCTGCAGTGTTACTGCTGGAAGATTGTGTCACTTCTTTTGTTAACCAGTACAAAGAATGATCCAAATAACGAACTTCGATGTCATAGGTTTTCTATGATTTACTTGTATAACTATGTCATGTGCATGGCTGAGGACTGCTCTATTATAAAGTTGAAATGGAATATTGGCAGGATTAGTGCCAACAATGGAACTCAGGTCATTTCACTTGAAATAACGTTATAAAGAAGTGGCAGAAACATCTATTAATTCCTGTGTACCATCCTGCTTCTAAAGAGGTAGCAGAGAGATATGTATATGTGTTAAATCCTTGATGTACCAATATCCCAAGGCTACTGTGGCTTCACGATGAATCATTAATTGACCTTGTCATCATTGACTCCACATCCAATTTTTGGTTTTACACTGGCAGAGCCACAGATAAATGATTGCCTTACAATTAAGTTCGGCTCAGCCTAAATTAGAGGTAAGACCAGAAAGGCAGCACCTTAAGTGGCGGGAAATGTTTTTTAGGAAAAATAAAGCAACGTAGACTCTGATTGATTTGGTCACCACAGCAGTAATTGAATGCGGGATGCAAATTCCTTGTATGTGAATACTTGGCCAATAAACGTATTCATTCATTCATTCATTCATTCATTCATTCATTCAATGGAACCCTGGTGAAAATGTCCAATTCTATTATCAGAAACGCCATTTAGTTTGCATCAGAGATTGCATCTGAAATCTCCATGTACCGCAAAAGAAACCTTTTGATACTAAGATAATTGTGATGATGAACCTATTCTGGATGTTATAGAACATTTAATTAGAATGGTGCAACACAGGAACAGGCCCTTAAGCCCACGATGCCTGTACTGAGAATTATACCAAGATGAACTCTTAACTGCCTGCACATGATCCATATCCCCCCATTACTTGCATAACCATGTGCCTATCTAAAAACCACCTAAACACCACTATTACATCAGCCTCCTCCACCACCCCTAGCAGTGAGTTCTGTGGGGAAAAAATTGCCTCGCACAACTCCTTTAAACTTTGCCCCCTCGCCTTAAAGCTATGCCCTCTTGTATTTGATATTTCAATCGTGGGGAAAGGGTTACGACTGTCTACCCTTTCTATGCCTCAGATAATTTTACATACTTCTCTCTGGTTGATATTAAGTCAAATGTCTTTTCAAGAGTCATAGGCAGTGATGAATTCAGTGAGGAGGTTGCATATTCCACCGCTTGAATAATTAGTAGGAAAACCAGGACACAACTGAGGAACATGGATCCTCATTAAACTGAACCTGTAAATACTTCATAGAAGTTAAATCCATTGATACATCCGCAGTGCACGGTAAACAAACAAACTTGCCAAAAGAAACACAAACTACTGGGAACATTTGGAAGTACCGGGGCATCAGAGTATTCAAGACAACCTGATGTATGTTTTCTTTCATCACTATTTTTTAAGTATCTGGGTGCTGCTTTAAACATAGATCTGCATTAAAAGATGAGGCATTACAGCCACCACTTACACTTCGTCCTTACGGCCTCTGTCTTGATCAATCGACCCACAACTCATGTCCAACCTGTCTTTTATTAAGACAGCAGTGTGAAGTTCACAGTCTGAAAATCCATCTCAAACAATTTCAGAAGGAACCTATTCCTTCCCATTTAGCTGCAGTGACTACACTCCACATTTTATAGCAAACTAGTGCAAATCATAAAGGCACATTAAAAATAAGTTAATGAAAATTTGAAAAAGAATTGCTGGAAGGAGAAACAAGTGAACCTTGAACAATACTGAAGCCACTGCAATGCTGAATGGAATAAAGGTTTAAAATATTCAAACATAGAGCTGCAATGTGAGATGACAAATCCCAAGGGTTCCAGCAAACCACAGCTTCTCAAGGAAGGAAGGAATGCATTCAGAAATGTAATCTCGCTAGAATCCAATCCATTATATTTAAGCACCTCTTTCATATCATAAAATGGGGTTAATGTTATGACATATTCTCAATGATTATGAAGTTCAATGATGTCAATTGTTACGGTTAGTTGATAGAAATTAACATTTATATACCAAATATTGCAAGCAAACCAGAATCTATTAAATGTTAAACTGAATCTGTTACTGCTCAAAATTAAAATGAGAAAGCATAACTGGGAATAAAGAGCAGTACTGCTCAAAATTAAAATGAGGAAGCATAACTAAGAATAATAGAGAGCAAACAGTTTGATTATGGTGGAAACTGCAATACATTTTCATATTTGGCATCAGAACATATGCAGGCACCAACACTTACAATTCAATTTCAATTCAGTCCTATTTAAATGGACTTGGATTCACATGAATAGAGATGGCCAATTATTCCCTTCCCTCTTAGCCCATTGAATGATTCATTTTGATTGTATTTAATCTCTGTCCTAATTCTTATATTATCTTGAAACCTAAATATCTCCCAATAATCTTGTGTTTGTCTAAATATTATTAAATCTTTTGAGAATACCTCTCTGCGCTGTGTTCAGTCAATGCATTCAAGATTTCAACCATCCTCTAGCGGATATATTTTCTCCTCGCATTCCCTCTAAACCTCCTACCCATTCTATTAAAATGATACCCATTGATTTTAGAGACCTGTGTTAAAGTAAGGAGTTTCTCACTATCTACCCTTTCTATGTCCCTCATAATTTTGTGTGCATCAATCGGATTCACCTCTCAGCCTCTCCCACCCAAACAAAAACATACTTAGCTTTTCAAGTCTAAAAAACACATGAATGTCCTCTATCTCTCTACCTCACCAGTGCAATCATATTCTTCTCACAGTGTGGTGACCAGATCTACACATAGTACACAGCTGGGCTGATCTAATTTAGTATATGTAGTCTCCCCTCAGTCATGACTGACCACCAGGTGATGCATCCTGGTTGTTGGCTGCTTGCTCCAAACCTGTGGCTGAAGAGACCAATGCGGGAGTGACAGTCTCTGTCGCAAAGGTCACATTTGTGTTTGGTCTCTGGTTTGTTGAAGTTGCTGCGCTCCTTTCTGCATGTCCGCTTGTCTGCCGCTGCTTTCATCAGTTTCTCTTCCCCCGTTTTGAGATATTGGTTCAGGGTACCTCTCCACCTCATGCGGTCAGCTGCAAGGCTCTCCCAGGACTCCACATCGGTGTCGAGCACCTTCATATCTCTCTTGCTGACATCTTTGTAACATAGTTAGGGGCAGCCAATGGTTCTCCTCCCAGATGTCAGCTCTCCATAGAGGATGCCTTTTGGAATATGGCCATCCTCCATGCAGTGGACATGGCCCAGCCACCACAGTCTACGTTGTCCGAGTAGATTGTACATACTGGGAAGGCCAGCGCGAGACAGGATCTCGCCGTTGGACACTCTGTCTTGCCAGGATATGCCCAGGATACGGCGGATGCTTCTAAGGTGGAAGGTGTTACATCTTCTCTCCTGTCTGGCATATGTAGCCCATGTCTCACTGCCTTACAGCAGCGTGCTGTTGACACAGGCATTGTAGACTGCTATCTTTGTCTTCACTGTCAGCTTTGGGTTGGTCCACACTCGAGTTGTGAGGTGAGCGAGAGTTGTAGCTGCCTTCCCGATCCTCTTATCAATCTCTATATCCAAGGAGAGGTTGTCAGTGATGGTGGAACCGATGATGATGACAGGTGGTGCCTTTGTATCCTGCCCCAGGACATTCGTCTTCTTCAGGTTGATCGTAGCAATGTTACAACATTTTGAGATTTAAAAAATCAAGCCTGCAATTTATCCCATCAGATAAAGCATAAAAAGAAGTTTAAGTTGACACCTAATTCACTTTCATATCTTCAGTATGAAAAACGTTATGGCCATTTTCATACTCTGAAATTAGCATCTTGTTCCCTATTGCTTTTTCCATTGACTTAAACTCAAAAGCTGTGAACGAGGACAGTCAAAAGCCCATAACTTTCTTAAAAATTAAGCGAACTGAAAGACATTTTCAGTTATTATAGAGTGAAGCATTCTGATACAAATATGAGACAATCTTACTTGGATGACCTGAAATTAATGCATATAATTAGTTAGTTACCTAATTGTAGTTAATTCCAAAATTCAATTAATAGATCTAAACATCTATCCATTTCTTAAGAAAAGGTTAACATTTTTAAATAGCCTAAGTGTCCAAATAACATTCACACAAGAATTCGCAATATAACATGATTTTTAAATCTCATTGTCATTAATTTATAGGCCAAATGGAAGGAATTGAGTGTTTAAATCACGTAAATTAATGGCCATTTTAATCATCTTGTGAGTGGGTTTTTGTGGAACGCAATCAATTGGAACGTTGCGGTTTGCGATGAATTTAAACCCCATATCAGCAGGAAAAACACTGCCGGTTCGTATGGGGCCCAAATCACATTTTCGCAACGTGAAATTTGATTAAAGTCATCCTAAGAACAAGTTTATATGTAAAATATACGACTTACATTGCTTTGTCCCGTATGTAAGATCAGTTCCGTTGCCTGCAATGATGGCGTTAGAAGTCGCTTTTTATTTTACTCCAGCGCTGAAATTGTCCCGCTGTTTGTTTTTTTTAATTCCGAGAACGGCAGTCGGAAATAATTTTCAGCATCAGGTAGTAGCAGGAGAAAACGGCATTTTAATCCCACCCCCCTCCTCAAAGGCGCCAAAGTCGTGCACATGGCCAGTGACAGAACTGCAGCGCCGCTGAAGGTAAGTTTTGTAACATACCTACTGATGATCAGCCCGAAATCCTTGCAAGCCTGATAGAAGTGGTCCATCAGTGCCTGTAGTTCCTGCTGGGTGTGGGACGCAACTGCTGCATCATCGGCAAACAACATGTCGCTGATAAGAGCTTCACGTACTTTTGTCTTTGGTCTGAGGCAGATGAGGTTGAAGAGCCTGCAATCTGATCTAGTACACGGGTTTGTTGTATTGCTGAAGGCATGTTTCAGGAACAGAGTGAAGAAAACCCCAAAGATTGTGGGAGCAAGGACACAGCCTTGTTTGACGCCACTGCGGATGTCGAAGAGCTCCTAGAAGCTGCCATTGAACTGCACTGTCCCCTTCATGTTGATGTGGAAGGATTCTATAATGCTCTGCTGTTGTGGTGAGCAGCTGATGTTTGGCAGAGCCTTAAATAGGCCATCTCTGTTGACGAGGTTGAACGCCTTGGTGAGATCAATGAAAGCAACTTACAGGGGCATTCGCTGTTCTCTGCAATTCTCCTGGAGCTGGCGAATGGAGAAGACCATGTCCACTGTTGAGCTTCCAGCTCGAAAACTTCACTGTGACTCTGGGTGGACACGTTCTGACAGCTTCTGCAGGCAGATCAAGATGACCCGTGCAAAGACCTTGCCAACGATGTTGAGGAGGGAGATGCCTCTGTAGTTGCTTCTCTCACCATTGTTCTTTTAGAGGGTAATGATCGTGGCAACCCTCATGTCCTGCGATATAGCTCCTTCTTGCGTATATTACATATATAGTAGTGTATATGTTTAGTATATAGTTGTACCATAACCTACTTGTTCTTAAATTCCATGCCTGTAAGATATTACGACATTGGCATGTAAACAAAAACAAAGCACAGGTTTGCAGACAAGCCATTGCCAGTGTGGGTGATCTTTATTTTACAAAAGGTAAACTGCACACACTCTCACATATTCACCAGTCTAATAAGATAATGAATATATCACATAACACAAATCACGCCAATCTGGTACTCAGTTCTTAAAGGTACAGTTACTATTTTAGAAAATAAATAACTTATAAATTAGCCAAACAAGGACAATTTTATAAATTTAATCTGCCGACTGTTTAATCTGCCACTCTTTCTGATCTCCTGAATGGTTTAGGGGGAGTGTTAGGTTGTGGTTCTGAAGGAGTCAGTTTCTGACTCTGAATGAGAGTTAAGTTCAGGATAATTTACCTTTGTCTCTACTTCCTTATACATTGTATACATTGGGTATGCAAGCAAAGAATTTCACATGTGACAATAAATATTCAATTCCATTCCATTCTATGGAGATTCTGATCTTACATCTGAACATCGGAATAATAGCAAAGTCGGGCAGATCTGTTTCTTCATCTATGCTTTGCTCTTGAACTGGTTCATCCCTTGCTGGGATCATATTGATTATGTGCACAATTCTAACACGTCCTCCAATTTCTACCAAGTACCTCCTGGTACCGCATATTTCAACTAGTTCCCACCTCCCATTTATTTGCTTTTTAAGGGGGACTGAGAACACAAACAAAATCGTGTATCGAACCTAAGTTCTTTTTGACTTCCACCAAAATGACTTTCTGATCAGATTGTTTGCGTTCAACTTTAAGAGAAAGGTTAGGTAGAGCCAAACTTAGTCTAGATCTGAGCCTTCTTTTCATGAGAAGTTCAGCTGGTGTATACCCTGTGGTAGATTGTGGCATGGTACAATATTTCAGTAACAAACTTTCTATCCTCTGTGACATACTGAATTTTGAATTCCCTTCAATAATTTGTTTCTGGGGGCTTCTTTGACTCCCCTCACTGACCTTTCGGCTGTGCTATTGGATGCTGGATGGTAAGTTGGCACTAGGGTTTGCTTGATACCATTAGCTATTATATAGTTGCAACATAACCTACTTGTTCTTAAATTCCATGCCCCAGCAAAAAATCATTAGGCATTGCTTTTGATGTAGACTTAAGGGTGCCAATGCATGTTTTGACTGAATATGTATGTACCATGATCGGAACACAAAATAATCACATTTAACTTTTTAGAGGTGCCAGTATGCCATACTAACACAAAGAAAGCACTGGGTAAATATTCTAATTACCTTCTTAAGGTTTTGATTTTGATTATTTTGATTTTTTTTTCCTCAAGGCACAAAATGTATTTCCATACTTCCTGCAGGAAATATAATTCACTCAATGGATATCCAACCAGTTTTGAGTGTGTTTCTTCTACAGAAGAAAGAAGGCAATTAGGATGAAAACGTAAAAATTATTATTTGCTAAAACAGGGAACTGCAAATAATTTCAGCTGTTCCTAACAGCTAATAATTATTTGCCAATAATTAATGGTTGCAAAAATTGTTTGACTGTTTTTGTTTGTACTTGCTTGTTTTATAACAGTAAAACAAGTAAACAAGTATAACAAGTATAACAAGTAAAATGTAATCATATCCTTTTAAATCAAAATGGTCGAATTAAAACATTGATAGTAAAACTTTTTAACTTTAGGGTTGTAGCTATATAATGCTGGTCTCATTTATACCATGCTAATAAATTCCAGAATTCATATAAACATCAGACTTTTTAAATGCCCTTTAAAACAGATGAAAAAAGTTAAATGAACTGAAAAGTCTACCAGAAACTGAAGCAGTCAATGAGAATGACATTTCTTGATAGACACGGTACCTCAGGCATAACTCCATGGCTGAATTAATCTTCTCTCTGCTGCTGAATGAGTTCTTTTGAGAGGTAAATATCAAATTCTCACTGTTGTCGGATGTAATCTTTTCATTATTGTACATAAATTATTGTTTAACTATTATGTTTGATATTTGTTATTTTCTCACATTTTCTGTCTATAATTCTACTATTCAATTATTGAGGGAAAGAGAAAGAGACAGAGATAGAGAGAGGGAGTGATGCAAACATTTGATAACTCATGCCGACCAAGGTGCCGCATATAAGCTCATCTCATTTGATCGCATTTGGTCCCTACCCCATTAAACCTTTCCTATCCAGAGGGCCAGAGGGAATGAAAAAGGGAAAGTAAGATAGAAAGAAAAAACGATAGAGGAAGAAAATGAGAGAAAGTTAGGGAGTAAAAGAGAGAGAGAGAAATAAATAGGGAAGTGTGAAAAAGGCCAGCAGATAGTGGCAGACAGTGAATGACAAAGGGAGGGAGAATATTAAAGAAAGAAATAGAAAGATAGGAAGAAATGCATATTTTTGATAACACATACAAACATATACTTCCAGCAGTCAATTTCCACATAGTAAAATGCTACAAAGACCCTCACCAGAGAGTATAGACAGGGTAAGTAAATAGAATTCACATCAACTGATCATGTTTCATCTAGAGGTTAAAATGTGCTTGGACCTGCAAAAAAATACATGATACCATATTCAAACAAAATTTGTTAACATTGCAGGCACTTTCCCGAGGCTGAGAGATGAACAACCCTTCCTTTTGTATGCTCAGAACAAATCCGTGACATTTTGGAAAGCCTTCTAGAGCCGTATTTCTACCGCTCATTGTCCTGCTTCCAACAGCAACTAGTTTTAGCCATAAAATACAATCCCAGTCAACAGAACATGGAAAACTAATGCAATTGCTATTATTATGTCAAAACAAAGCACTTGAATATTAGAATTGTTATTCATTCATATATCTTTAAGGCAAACCTGTAGACCATCTATCATGTCACAATCTTATTTAGGATAACTAAATAAACTTTGTTTATCTATGATCACACCTAGTGTATCAGATTCTGTACCTATGTTCAATAGAAAAGGTCTGGATTATTTTAGTTAATCAAAGAGTTATTTTAGAACTAATCTTGACTGCATAATACATCATGTGGCATCTGCAGTTATTATAATTATGATTTACGATGGAAACTACCTTGGTTAATTTTTCCACTTGTTTCCAAAATGCAATATGTGTGCAATTAGATATTTTAAAAATCTTTTACTATCCTTGCCTTCAATATGTTTCAGTTTTATCCCTGTGTGCACCATTCATATCTGTATGTGAGTATTAAGTGAGTTTATTATCTGCAATCCCCACAATAATAATCTTCAAGAATAAAATTCCCATGCCAACATATATTTGGGAATGATTTTACCAACTACTTGCTTAAACTAGCTATTCTGAATGGAAACCACACACTCTATATATGTTTTCACGGCTCTTGCACAGCATCTTTGGTCTGCTTATTCTCATATGTATGGTGACCTTCAATGATAATAGAGAACAGGATTAGAACATCACAAGAATTTTCAGCATAGAAACATAGAAACATAGAAATTAGGTGCAGGAGTAGGCCATTCGGCCCTTCGAGCCTGCACCGCCATTCAATATGATCATGGCTGATCATCCAACTCAGTATCCCGTGACCCTGGGAGAAGACCCTGCCTTCTCTCCATACTCTCTGATCCCCTTGGCCACAAGGGCCACATCTAACTCCCTCTTAAATATAGCCCATGAACTGGCCTCAACTACCCTCTGTGGCAGAGAGTTCCGGAGATTCACCACTCTCTGTGTGAAAAAAGTTCTCCTCATCTCGGTTTTAAAGGATTTCCCCCTTATCCTTAAGCTGTGACCCCTTGTCCTGGACTTCCCCAACATCGGGAACAATCTTCCTGCATCTAGCCTGTCCAACCCCTTAAGAATTTTGTAAGTTTCTATAAGATCCCCTCTCAATCTCCTAAATTCTAGAGAGTATAAACCAAGTCTATCCAGTCTTTCTTCATAAGATATTCCTGACATCCCAGGAATCAGTCTGGTGAACCTTCTCTGCACTCCCTCTATGGCAATAATGTCCTTCCTCAGATTTGGAGACCAAAACTGCACGCAATACTCCAGGTGTGGTCTCACCAAGACCCTGTACAACTGCAGTAGAACCTCCCTGCTCCTATACTCAAATCCTCTTGCTATGAAAGCCAACATACCATTCGCTTTCTTTACTGCCTGCTGCACCTGCATGCCTACCTTCAATGACTGGTGTACCATGACACCCAGGTCTCGCTGCATCTCCCCCTTTCCCAATCGGCCACCATTTAAATAATAGTCTGCTTTCCCGTTTTTGCCACCAAAATGGATAACCTCACATTTATCCACATTATACTGCATCTGCCAAACATTTGCCCACTCACCCAGCCTATCCAAGTCACCTTGCAGTCTCCTAGCATCCTCCTCACACCTAACACTGCCCCCCAGCTTAGTGTCATCCGCAAACTTGGAGATATTGCCTTGAATTCCCTCATCCAGATCATTAATATATATTGTAAATAGCTGGGCTCCCAGTACTGAGCCTTGCGGTACCTCACTAGTCACTGCCTGCCATTGTGAAAAGGACCCGTTTACTCCTACACTTTGCTTCCTGTTTGCCAGCCAGTTCTCTATCCACATCAATACTGAAACCCCAATGCCGTGTGCTTTAAGTTTGTATACTAATCTCTTATGTGGGACCTTGTCGAAAGCCTTCTGGAAGTCCAGATACACCACATCCACTGGTTCTCCCCTATCCACGCTAGTAGTTACATCCTCGAAAAATTCTATAAGATTCGTCAGACATGATTTACCTTTCGTAAATCCATGCTGACTTTGTCCAATGATTTCACCACTTTCCAAATGTGCTGCTATCCCATCTTTAATAACTGACTCTAGCAGTTTCCCCACTACCGATGTTAGACTAACTGGTCTGTAATTCCCCATTTTCTCTCTCCCTCCCTTCTTAAAAAGTGGGGTTACATTTGCTACCCGCCAATCTTCAGGAACTACTCCAGAATCTAAAGAGTTTTGAAAGATTATTACTAATGCATCCACTATTTCTGGAGCTACTTCCTTAAGTACTCTGGGTTGCAGCCTATCTGGCCCTGGGGACTTATCGTCTAGCATTGTAGCATCTAGCTCATGATGCTACAATGTGCTTTGAAAATTAAGACATCCTATGAATAACTGTCAAAAGGGTGCATGAATTATCAATCTGTGCATGAGATCCCACGAACCGAAGATGCAATTAATCAATGCAAAATCTGTATTTGTTGGTGTTGGCTGGGGTATGTAGATAGTCTAAAACACTAAAGAAGTTCACTGCTCTTTAAATATTGTTTTGAATCTTTTGCCTTCGCCTGAGCAGACCAAATTTTGCTCAAATATGACAGCTATATTGATATAGCATCCCAACAGCACTGCAGTGAAGCATTTGGCTAATTATGTGCTCTTGTATTCTGGGAGACTTGAAGATGTAATCATCTAATCAGATATCAAAGAGAACCAACAATTGGGCCAACTATCGCATGCACAACCTTCTTCATTACTGTAAGGTGCAGGAGTTTGCTAGTTCTGCAAACAACTTATTGCAGTTTTGTTCCTGAAGTAATCAATTTCAAAGAAAGTATTAGGAGAGAATTATATACTGCTATATTCTGCACTCTGTATCTTCCCTTTTGCTTTATCTATTGCAGTTTTTTGACTTCATTGTATTTATGTATGGTATATCTAATCTTCTTGGCAACATGCAAAACAACGTTTTTCGCTGTTTCTCAGACATATGACAATAATAAACCTGGAACAAGAGTGTGACATGGATGGAGAGATGAGGAGACAGATGGATTACTGTAGATTAACCATATTAGTCTGCCTTTATATATATATATATCACCAAACATATTATGCATGCTGCACGTTCCATATCTTCATCCCTACTCCGGATTATTGATAACAGCACTTCACCATCTCACAGTCAGACATGATGCTGACTACGGAGACGATAGAATGTAATGTTTCGTCTGCTTGTGCTACAATAAAGACTATGAGTTGGTACTCCTGTGTGTGGGTCTCATTACACAAACATTACCCATGTGTAGTTTAATAGCTAAATGAAGCTAAGATAAGTTAAAGGCATATGGTCAGTATCATCCTACCACAACTGTCATGCATACTTGATTGGAATACAGATACTCATTTTAATGATATGCATTTCCTGTGTTATATGGTCAAAGAAATGACTTGTCATTTCTAGACTGGAGTGCAGCATCTGAGGTATGTACGTGGAATTAAATCCTTTTTTTATTGTCACATGTGACAAGGCACAGTGAAATTATTTGCTTGCATAACCAATGTATACAAATAGCAGCCACTTACAATGCTGACAAAGTTACAAAGTACGCTGGGTCCCCATTGTCCTTTGTTCTCTCCCCTCCCCTGCACAGTGGTACCCCCATGCTGGGTCCCCATTGTCCTTTGTTCTCCCCCCTCCCCTGCACAGTGGTACCCCCATGCTGGGTCCCCATTGTCCTTTGTTCTCCCCCCTCCCCTGCACAGCGGTACCCCCATGCTGGGTCCCCATTGTCCTTTGTTTTCACTCTCTTCTTCCCCCTCCAGCCCCGGTGGTCCCCCCATGCCGGGTCTTCCATTGTCCTTCCCCTCCCACTCAGCGGTTACCCCCACATTCTCATTGACTGTCGACTGAACCATCTGAATTTGTAGTCGGCAGGGCAGTACTCTGAATATCGCTAACTTGGATGCGTTGTGCGGATCAACCCACGAGGCATCACTGCGGCCGTGGCCCTATGGCCGTGAGGCTTCACCGTTGCCACCTCTTCACCGCCGCCAAGGCCCCACCGCTGCCGTGCCCCACTTCACGTGTCGGTTGGCACCATCATTGGTTGTCGCACCGACTTCTCCACAGTGCTGCCGAGTCCTCTCCTGAGGGCTCCGCTCCTCCGACCCAGGATCAGACCCTCGAGGCGAGGCTCCTCCTACTCGCGAGGCCCCGGCTGGGCTCCGACCCAGGCTTCTCCGCGACCATCCCCGAGGCATTGAGACTGCAGCACCTCGATAAAGGTCTCCGGCTGCGGTCTGGTGGGAAGCCAGTACATCTGTTCATCTGAAGCAGCCACTGGTACAGAATGAAATATGGTCAGTAAGACTATACAGGAAAAATAATGCGGTTCCTGTGAGTGTTCAAAAAAGGTGATAACACGTTGGCATACAAGTGCAAACTCTGCTCGAATTTTGTCTCCAATTCAGTCAAATTAAAAATAGTTCCTTAATATAAAGCAGCTGAATGCTGAAAATACTCAAATAGGACAGAAATTGTGTGAGAAACAGATTGATATTTTAGATCAAAAACAATCAGTAAATTCAATTTTCTGTCACATTCTGAAATCTCTATAATTAGCATTCTACTTTGTTCCAATGAAGCTTCTGTGTAATTAAAAACACTCTTTAGTTTAGTTTAGAGATAGAGCATGGAAACAGGCCCTTCAGCCCACCGAATCCACACTGACCACCGTTCACCCGTTTATTCTAGTTATTTATGTTATCCCACTTTCTCATCCACTCCCTACATGCTCAGAGCAAATTGCAGAAACCAATTAACCCTCAGATCTGTATGTTTTGGCAATATAGGAGGTTTGTACACTCGGGAGTTTAGAAGGATGAGAGGAGATCTTATATAAGAAACATATAAGATTGTTAAGGGATTGGACACGCTAGAGGCAGGAACCATGTTCCCGGTGTTGGGGGAGCCCAGAACCAGGGGCCACAGTTTAAGAATAAGGAGTAAGCCATTTAGAACGGAGATGAGGAAACACTTTTACTCACAGAGAGTTGTGAGTGTGTGAAATTTTCTGCCTCAGAGGGCGGTGGAGGCAGGTTCTCTGGATACTCAGGTTCTCAGAGAGAGCTAGATAGGGCTCTTAAAGATAGCGGAGTCAGGGAATATGGGGAGAAGGCGGGAATGGGGTACTGATTGGGGATGATCAGCCATGATCACATTGAATGGCGGTGCTGGCTCGAAGGGCCGAATGGCCTACTCCTGCACCTATTGTCTATTGTCTATTGTCTATTGAAACTGGAGCAATCGAAGGAAACCCACATGCTCACAGCGGGAACATGCATATTCTGCACAGACAGCACACATATTCAGGATCGAACATGAACTCTGGTGAGGTAGCAGGTTTACCAGCTGCACCACCAGTTTTCAGTTTGGTACATTACAGCCTTCCAGACTTGATAGTGTTCAGCAATTTCCAATAATAAAGCAGTTATTAACAGAAACATAGCCTCTAAATTCATTGTTAGTTATTTTTTCTATTCTATTCCTGCCCCATTGTCATTTTATTCCTTTTGTGTTACACTTTAAATCAGACCTACTTTTCATTATGCCCACACAATCCCCTGGTTTTTTTTGCATCTTAAAATTTATTTTTATTTTGCATCTTAAAATTTATTTTATTTCTTATCTTTCTTAATTTTCATGTAAAAGCTACAATTGAACATATAATATTGAACATAGCACAGCACAACTCGGGAACCAGCTCCTTAATCCACAATGTCTGCCATATGCCAAGATAAACTCATCTCATCTGCCTGCACATGATTCACATCCCTCCATTCCTTGCATATCCATGTGCATATCTAAAAGCCTATAAAGTGCCACTATTGTATCTGCCTCCAGTACCACACCTGGTAGTGTGTTCCAGGTGCCCACTACCCTTTCTGTAAGAAATCTGCCTAACTCATCTACTTTAAACATTGCCCCATTCACCTTAAAGCTATGCTCACTGATCCTTCACATTTCCACCCAGGGAAAAACTTTCTAACTGTCTACCCTATCTATGCCTCATAAATGTATGTACTCTTATCAGGACACTCCTCATGCCCCAGTGTTCCACAGGAAACAATCCAAGTTTGTCCAATCTCCTTGTAGCAAATACACCTAATCCAAGCAGTGTAACATTTGTATTTGTCATATTTGTATTGTCATCAATATTTGTATTGAATATAGTTTGTTATCCACATTAAATTCTTTAAAGGTATTAGTAAAGAAAGATAGTTTGTATTGTACATGAATTTGTGACCCTAACGTTGAAGGGGGAGATGTATGTAAATGAAGTTGAAGGGCGAGATTAATGTAAATGTAATGTAAATGCCAGCGCCCCTTGAGGCCAGGAGTAGAAGCTGGCGATGGTGCCTGTGCCTCGTGACTGATAACATGTGACCTTCTAGAAGTTTCTATTAGTTGTTGGAAATAAATTATTCTTACAAGATGTCTGACGTGTATTCATTGTGCTAGTCACAACAGAGTCATACAGAAGACATTACAGGCAGCATTCTGGCAAACCTCTTCTGCACCCTCTCCAAGACCTCCTCATCCTCCCTGCAATGCGGCAGCGAGAACTGCACAGAATACTCTAAATGTGGTCTAACAAAATTCTTATAGAATTACATCATGAATTCCTGACTCTTATATTCAATGCCCTGACCAATGAATACCATTGCATACCGTATTACCTCTTATATCACTTTCAGGGAGTTGTGGACTTGGATGCTAAGATCCCTATGTACATTAATATTAAGGATCATGCCATCAATTGTATATTTTCCCCTTATACTCGACCTACCAAAGTACAATACCACGCACTTGCTCAGATTAAATCCCATCTGTATTTTCTCGACCTATTTCTGTAGCTGATCTATATCCCATCGTATACTTCGACAGCCATCCTCACTGTCCACAGCTCCAGCAAGCTTAGTGTCTTCAAATATACTAACATACCCATTTACATTTCTGTCCAAATCAGACATATTATTCCAGCATCTCTTATTTTCTTAAACATCTCTTTGGAGAGCATGGATCTGATAAAGCCGTTTCAGGGAAAATGTTTTTTTTTTTAATTAAAGGAGTTATAATTCAATTATAAAGCAATTAAGGCAGGTTTATTTTGTTTGGTGCTGTAAACTTATGGGACTTGCAAAAAAGTATTATATCTGCCCAAGAAAACCTTAAAATAAGTCATGGATTTCGATGAGGAAAAGCATTTAAACAACTATTTTGTTTGAATCACAAGAAGACTTCCAGTTCAAGAAAATATTGGTGTGGAATATTAACAATAGCATAATAAAAATTCAGGTCAAATCACTTATTGATTGAATGAAACATCATCAGATTCAAAATAAGCTTGTATTAATATTAGTAGACAAACATTTCTTACAGTCATGCTTCTTCTTCTTCTTTTGTGTGGCGTGCACAGCCCAAAGTTGTTGGACAACTTGTTCTATTTGATCTTCCATTTGTGCACGTCACGTTGATTGCATTTGTCGAAACAGGGCGGACCACGTGAAGGTTGTAATCTTCCACCCCACAGTCATGCTGATATACTAGTAACTGCAGAGTAAATTTAAATATATATATATATATATTCACCGCAATGCGTGTTCAAATTCATTATATTGGAGCATAGAGTCCAGTTCAACAAGCCAAAATATTTTATTGCATTTGTGAATAAATTCTCTATCATTTCCTCAACTTATTACATATTCTATAAATGCAAAAATACCATTCAACATGTTATGGGTATTATAAAATCAGTTTCTTTGCAAGCATAAGGTGCAATAGTAAGTTAAAACATAAAGGGTACGAGGATCTGGTAATGGGGGGTATAAATTACATTTTTAATAAAAACATGGTTGGTAGATCCTTTTTTGTGGAGTTTTGTGTTACAATAGAGCGATTGATTTTCCTTTCTTCTCTTTTTTTTCTTTTCTTTCAAGGGTCTTATTTCCTTTCTTTACTTCCTTCTCTAATTCCTTCCCTAAGGGGCTTTCTTCTCCTAACACTTTCCTGCACCTTCACGATTCTTGCTAACTTTCCTTACTTCTTTTATTTCTATCTTTTTTAAAGCTCAAAAAATGAAGTGGTACAACATAATGTAATAAGATATATGTGATGTTTAATGTAATTTACTGTACTGCTAATAAAAATAAAATGAAAAAAATAAAATAAAATCAGTTTCTTGTTTAAGAGACTAATTTTTTTAATGCTTATTATTCTGCGTGAATATAAGGGATTGTACATTTTACATTGATGCTGAAATTAAACTGACCTCAAATTCTCCTCTCCCCCCCCTCCTCCCCCAATCCTTTATGAATGCATTTTAAGGTGTTGCAAAATTAATATTTGAGAAAGACTATTAGCAACAGAAGGTAAAGTTTAGAGGTAACAAAGCCTTTATTATATCAAAACAATGTTGTAATAATTTTACGTCCTCCCTGTGGTTGCACGGTTTTCTCCGGTTGCTCCGATTTCCTTGCACATTCCAAAGACATACAGCTTGTGTGTAGGGCAATTGGCTTTAGTAAGTTATAAAATCATCCCCAGTGTGTAGAAGAGTGCTAGTGTACGGGGTGATCGCTGGTCGGCCGGACTCAATGGGCTGAAGTGCCTATTTCCACACTGTATCTCTAAAGTCTAGAGTCTAATTTTGTAATAAATATTTTATTACAAAAATAAGTTTGTAAGTAACAATGAGTCAAACCTTGTGTGACAAATTCCTATAGAACTTTGAGCAAAGACTGAGGTAAACGTTTCTGTGAATAGTAATTGCTGAATATTGAAGTTCAGTTTTTGTGCAGTGCAGGTAATGCTATGAAGTTTCTATTCACAGAATTTCTACAGATTTGATTTAAACACTGCCTGCTGCAGATTGGTCCATAATCCAATGCTTGACATAATTTAATGATTCAAACTGCTAACGTGAATAACGTAAAGGCACAGGAATGAGATCATATCAATGTGATGGGCAAAATATGATTTGCAACAAAAAAAAACTTGTCAAACTCGCATTAAAAGTATTAAAATATGTGATCTGATGAGAAAGGCTATTCACACTCACCAGCCTGTCTGAAGAAGGGTCTTGAACCGAAACGTTGCCCATTCCTTCTCTCCAGAGATGCTGCCTGTCCCGCTGAGTTTTTACCAAGTGAAACACAATAGAGGGAACGTGATTAAAATTACAGTGAAGCAATTTAGGAAATAAATCAGAAAGCCATCTTGTTGTCATTTAATGGTAATATATAACTCTAGAACTCACTCCAAGGGCCCAGGAGTGATTATTTTCTTTTGGGTTAATCTATCAAAAGTTATTGGAACAAAGTCAGGTAAACAGAGTGGAGAACCAGATCGACCAAGATGTAAATCAAGAAGTACCTGATGTGAAAGACAATAGGCCTAAATCTAAATCTTGCACTCTTTTGCAAGGTGACCAATGTAATTTTTTTCCTCACATTCGCCCAGCTGAGGTTTGCAAAGTAGGAGGAATCAATGATAACCGTTGTGAATGTTGCTGGTGGGGGAAGCGACCCCATACTTTTTACTTATTTCCTTACTCATTACTTTCCATCTATCAGCCTGTTGGATTCATTTACAAACTGCATAGGTGGCACATGTTTTTTGCACCTTCAGTAACATAGAAACATAGAAAGTAGGTGCGAGAGCAGACCACCAGGTCCATCGAGCCCGCACCGCCATTCGCTCATGGCTGAACACTAAACAGACACACTTACCCACAAACAGTAGACACAAGACACAGAACACAAGACACTACCCTCCCCTTTATACCGCTATCACCCCTCTCCACCCCAAGAACCTCGTGATCTCCTGGGGGAGCGGATGTCCATACTCAATCTAGGGGACACAGGAATCACTCAGGTCTTACTATACTAACCATACCTAGGTCCATAACCCTGCCCTCTGCCCGTAGCCGATTATCCCCTTGGCAGCTAAAAACCATGGCTATTTTAGTCTTAAATATATTTAAAGTTTCTGCTTCCACTGCTGCTCCCTGGGGCAGTGAATTCCATAATTAACCACCCCTCTGGGTGAAGAAGTTCTTCCTCATCTCAGTTTTAAAAGAGCCCCCCCTTATTCTGCAACTATGTCCCCTAGTTCTAGTTTTTCCCCGATCATTGGGAAGAATCCTCGGTGCATCCACCCGATCAAGGGACCTAACGATCTTATATGTTTCAATGAGATCACCTCTCATTCTTCTAAACTCCAAGGAGTAGAGTTCCAACCTACTTAACCTTTCCTCATATGTCAAGCCCCTCATTGCAGGAATTAATCTTGTAAACCTTCGCTGCACTGCCTCCAGGGCTAGTACATCCTTTCTTAAGTATGGACCCCAGAACTGTACACAGTATTCCAAATGTGGTCTCACTAATACTGTGTACAGCTGCAGCAAGACCTCCGTGTTTTTATACTCAATCCCCCTAGCAATAAAGGCCAAAACTCCATTGGCCTTCCTGATTGCTTGCTGCACCTGCATACTAACTTTCAGTGATTCATGTACTAATACCCCTAGATCCCTTTGCGTTGCATTACAACGCAGCTCCTCCTCATTTAGAAAATAACTTGCCCTATCATTTTTTTTCCCAAAGTGAATGACTTCACATTTATTGGTATTAAATTTCATCTGCCAAGTAGTTGCCCACTAACCTGGCTTATCTATATCCTTTTGCAGACTCTTCCTATCCTCATCATCCCCTACTTTTCCTCCCATTTTTGTATCGTCCGCAAATTTTGATATATTACACTTGGTTCCCTCCTCCAAATCATTTATATAAATTGTGAACAACTGGGGTCCCAGCACCGACCCTTGCGGAACCCCGCTAGTTACCGGTTGCCATCCCGAGTATGAACCATTTATCCCCACTCTCTGCTTCCTATTTGTTAGCCAATCCTCTACCCATGCTAATATATTACCCCCAATCCCATAATTTTTTATTTTTAGCAATAGTCTCTTATGTGGCACCTTGTCAAAAGCCTTTTGGAAGTCCAAGTATACCACATCCACCGGTTCCCCTTTATCCACCCGGGTTTTTACTTCCTCAAAGAATTCGAGCAGATTCGTTAAACAGGACTTCCCCTTCACAAAACCATGTTGGTTCTGTCCGATGAAGTCATGTTTATCCAAGTGCCCCGTTAGTGTTTCTTTAATAATTGTCTCTAACATTTTACCCACCACCGATGTTAGACTAACCGGTCTATAGTTACCCGCCTTTTGTTTACTTCCTTTTTTAAATATAGGTGTTACATTGGCCATTTTCCAATCCACTGGGACCGTTCCTGCCTCCAGGGAGTTTTGGAAAATTATCACCAATGCATCCACAATCCCCACCGCTATCTCCCTCAAGACCCTTGGATGTAATCCATCAGGCCCAGGGGATTTATCCTCCTTCAGTCTCATTAATTTCCCTAATACCACCTCCTTGGTGATCTTAATAGTATTTAGCTCCTCCATTCCTACCGCCCCCTGTTTATCCAGCGTTGGAATATTTTTTGTGTCTTCTATGGTGAAGACTGATACAAAATACTCGTTTAATGCCTTTGCCATTTCCATGTTCCCCACCAACAACTCTCCAGTCTCACCCTCCAATGGACCAACGTTCACCTTAGCCACCCTTTTTCTTTTTATATAGCTATAAAAACTCTTACTATTAGTTTTTATGTTGTTCGCTAAATTCCTTTCATAGTCTATTTTCCCCGTCTTAATTAATCTCTTAGTTTTTTTTGCTGACCTTTAAATGCTTCCCAATCCTCTACCCTCCCACTATCTCTGGCTACCTTATATGCCCTTGCCTTCAGCCGAATACTATCCTTTATAGTTTTACTGAGCCATGGCTGACTGTTCTTACCCTTACCCCTTTTTTTCTTCATAGGAATAAATTTTTCTTGAAGGTTATACAGTATACCCTTAAACGTACACCACTGCTCATGTACCGTCTTATTCTTGAGTCTGCTATCCCAGTCAACTTTGATCAGCTCAGTCCTCATACCTTCATAATCCCCCTTATTTAGACTAAGCACCCTAGCCTGAGTTTCAACCTGCTCCCCTTCTATTTGAATATGGAATTCGACCATATTGTGGTCACTTGTTCCCAACGAGTCCCTAACTATGACATTTTTAATTAATCCTGCTTCATTACACAGGACCAGATCCAAGATTGCCTCCCCCCTTGTAAAATGACTATCATGGATATGTACAATTAAATGGACTGGTACTTTAAAATTGTGGAGTTTTACAGAAATGCTACTGCTTGTAGCTGTCATACTCAACTGGGAACAAAGCCCATGAATACACAGCCAGCTTTTTAACAGTGCTCAAAATGCAAGAACATCGATCATCAGAAAGGGATGGAGAAAAGAAGGTGGCAAATAATGAGGTCACAATTATGTCAGAGGTTCGGTGCAATTCAATTCACACCGGCTTGCTGTGCAGAATATGTTTTGTTGTTTGCAGCAAAAAAGGTTTATGTTTTGCATAATTTGAAGAACTGGAATCAAATAAAGTATTGGACCAGTCATTTTCACCAGTCAAGAAAAATCAAATTACTTGGAGAATAAATTTGACTGCCAGTCTTAATCTCTAGTTTCCATTGGGTGGGCTATGTTTAAGTTACATAGCTTTTAACTAATAATAATTATAATAATATTGCTATCAGATATATTAGTGAACTGTGAATTGCCTGTGTAAATTCTTACAACTTATAAAAGCACAAATGAACAATGTACTGCAGTGAATTTTAATGGGACCTTGTCTACTGCAAGAATTCTATTCAGTTCCAATTCAGGTAGCTACAGGAGGATCTCCCTGTTGTCTGTCACAATGCAAATTATCACCAGTGTTCTCCTGCTCAACTGCTTTTTCCCAGTGGCCATAGAACTACATCTGAAATATAATGTAAATTCTATTCACAGTGGAAATTATTTCCATTGAGTGTCAGCACCAAGAAAAATACAGGCAGCAGCATCAATAGCAACACATTGTTTTCTGCTAATCAAAATGAACTTTCTCAAATTTGGCTGCTGCAGACATTTAGCCTGCTCATGATGAAATACAAGGTTTTCATCGTTCCCAACAGTCAACTTAATCTCAGTGCAGACAAATAAGCAAGGTTTTATCAACATTCCAACAATTGCATATACATCAACAATAATAGACAACCAACATTTGGATGATGCTGCAGCTAACGTTAGTAAATTTGCAGACTCCACCAAAAATAGGTGGTCTGATAGAGAGTGAGGAAGGAAATTTAAGTTTACAACAGGATCTAGGTCAGTGGGAAAGTGGGTCAAGGAATGACAAGTGGAATTTAACTCTGGCCAGTGTGAGCTGTTGCACTCTGGTATGTTAAAATAGGGCAGGACTTACACAGTCAATGGTAGAGCTCTGGGAAGAGGACTACATGATTCCCACAGGGTGGAAGCTGAATTACTTGTCATCCATGTCCTTCCCCATGATGGGATGGTTGGGAGCTATGTTGATCTGCATATTCAATTACTTTCCATCCATCATGACAGTAACCTTAAAATCTTGATGCCTCACATTGTAGGTTCTTGTGTCATATTGCAGTTTGAAATAAATCATGAGTATTCCGCAGTGCTTGTGCAGATTCAATTTTTAAATATTTTTGTGGGACACTCATTTTCTCTGAGCAGATGGTGGATCTGTGACTAGACTCCTGTCTGCTGTGATTCAATTTGCTACTGCTGCATGGCTATTAATCTGATCCGAGTGGCTCCTTAAAATAATAGTTGTGCGGGGAACAGTCCATAACAGTGATGCATGCCGCATAGTGTCATGTGACACAGAAGTGTTTAGAGTTGTTCTTTTTAACAATCAACCCTTACATCTGTGAATTGTATTGAGCATAATTCGCTGACGTTCATAACTGCCATCTAGAGAAATCACGGTTCTAGACAAATCTATCAGGCTTTCAGTGCCTGATTGATTTGATTGGATCGTTTTATCCCTTGAACCTTACTTTGAGTTAATTATCCAAAAAACTCCTCAAAATTTACTTTTGTAAGGCTAAAAACAGAAAGGGCTGGAAATATTCAGCAGGTCAGTGAGCATTTATGAAGAGAGAAGCAAAAAAACATTTAACATTTGCAATCCTTCATCAGTCTGAAACATTCAATCTGTTTCTTTCTCTGCAGAGTTTGCCTGAACTGCTGAATCTAACCAGAACTTAATGATTTTATCTCAGACCTCAAATCAATTTTTTTTTTTGTTTCCCATTGTTCCAGGGGTCTTTGAATGCAACCAAGTAATCATTGATTGTTTCTCATAGTTTTTGATTGCTTGTGGTTTACTTACAACTGTCTGCTCTGTCAGATGGCTTTGGGTTAAAGTTTAGATTAGTTTAGTTTAGAGATACAGCATGGAAGCTGTCCTTTCGGCTCACTGGGTCCACACCTACCATCGAGCACCTATTCACACTTGTTCTATGTTCTCCCACTTTTGCATCTACTCCCTACACACAAGGGACAATTTACAGAGGCCAATTAACTTACAAACCCACACATGTTTGGTAAGTGGGAGGAAACAGGAACATCAGAAAGAGATCCATGCGGTCACTGGGAGAACGTATAAATTCTGCACGGACAGCACCCAGGTCTCTGGTGTTGTGAGGCAGCAGCTCTACCAGCTGCACCACTGGCCAGTCTCTGATCTATCTCTGTAAACAAGCTAATGTTTAGTTTTATGGAGTTTCAACGTTTCTGAGTGAAAAACACACTTTGGAGCGGATTTCTGCAAATCATATTGTTTTCTTCCATTCCCATATGGCAGCGTGCATGTTTGCAGCACTGTCTTCAAGAATACTATAGATTTTGATGAACACCTGCCAGCTCTCCCTGTGGGATGTGAACAATTCACAAATGCTGATGAAATATTGACAAAATCTACTTGTCCTTGAGCTGTTTTTCCTTTCTTCTCTCATCAACTGGTGTGATGCACTCACACCTCCTCTATGCTCCACTGTTATTGTCAGTTTCTTCTACTATCTGTAAATATACACTGACATCCATGCTTTGAATTTGATTTAAATTAAAGCCAATGCCTCTTCAATTTGGTCCACCTATTTATCAAGCCAACAAATAGCCTTGAATCTCTCTCTCTCTCGCTCTGTCTCTCTCTCTCTCTCTTTCTCTCTCTCTCTCTCTGCTCTCTCTCTCTCTCTCTCTCTCTCATTCTCTCTCTCTCTCTCTCTCTCTCTCTCTCTCTCTCTCTCTCTCTCTCTCTCTCTCTCTCTCTCTCTTTCTCATTCTCTCTCTCTCTCTCTCTTTTATTGGCATGATAAAAAACATTGTTATATTGCCAAAGTATAAAACATGACATACATATTTAAAATGCATAAATATAAATACAAGTATACATTGCATGGATAGATATGTTCCTGTACATACACTCGCAGTAGGCCTATAGCCCTTTATTGATTGCTACACGTTCTTGCAGCTGTAAGCAGTACAACACAATAGCAAGTTTAGCAATTCAGTATTAATTTCTTAGTGTTAGTTAATGTCAATTAGTGTATGCATACATATGTGCATGTTGGTCATTCACCGTCTCTCAGGTTATGGCATGCTGTTACGTATTGTGTACCAAAAAGTGTTTCCTTCGCCAAGGATTATTCTTAGTTTTGATGTATCATCTAGTTCTTTAAAATCAAGGGTTGCCACACTGAGTTTGTCAAAGTATGCTTCCTTGTTTTGTCAATTTTTTTGCATTTTAGGAGGAAGTGCACCTCTGTTTCAACCTCATCTGTCAAACAGTGGCCACATATTCTGTTTTCTCTTGGTTGCCAGAATCTCTTCTGTCTTCCTTTTTCAACTGCCAAATAGTGGTCACTTAACCTGTATTTGGTGAGGGTCTGTCTCTGCTTTATGTCTCTAACAGTTGAGAGATAGTCTGCCAATTTATAATCTCTTTTTAGGGCACGGTAACATTCTAATCTGCTTTGGCTTTTGGTTTCTTTATCCCAATGTTCCAAATACGTTTCTTTACATTGTTTGATAATTTGGTTCACTCTAACTGGTGATTGGGGGTGAGTATTGATCTGAGGCCGGTCAGGGTTTAACTGGATACGGTTTAACTGAATAGAGGTAGTTAGTCTCAGTACCAACTGACACAGGGAACTCTTTTCTGGGTTCCCCTCTTGTGTTTGAAGGGCTTTAAACTGGAGGGTATCTGGGGGGCTAGATTTAAGGTGATTCCAAAAATTTAGTGCTCTTTTCTGGATATTTATTATCAGTGGGTATCTGCCTAGTTCCACCCTACATGCGTTTGTTGGTGGTTTCCTTTGGATACGGAGGATGTTCGGAAAAAATTCCGTATGCAGGGCCTCCGTTGTATGTTTTTCGCATTTACTATTAATATGGTGACTGAGCGGACCCCATACTTCACTACCATAAAGCGCAATAGGCTGGATTACACTGTCAAATATTTTAAGCCAGATTTTAATTGGAATTTGGATGTTGTAGAATTTTCTTTTTATTGCAGACAGAGCACTTCAAGCTTTCTCTTTTAGTGCATTCACTGCCATATTGAAGTTCCCTGATGCTGAAACAGTTAGACCAAGGTAAGTATAGCTCATAGTGTGTTCGATAACAATACCATTGAGAGTAAATTTGTATTTATCTTCCTGACATCTGGGTCTTTTCTGAAAAATAATGATGTTGGTTTTCTTTAGATTTACTGCCAGGGCCCAATTTTGGCAGTACTCATCAAGTAGGTCCAACTGTTGCTGCAGTCCCTGTTCTGTGGAGGACAGCAGAACCAAGTCATCCGCATAAAACAGGGATTTTACCTCTCCGTCCAGAAGACAGAGGCCCGGCGCTGTGCTCTGGTCCAACTTTACTGCCAAATCATTGATATATACATTAAACAGTGTCGGGCTCAGATTGCAGCCTTGCCGGACGCCTCTTCTCTGGGCGAAGAGATGAATGAATGAATCTCTTTATTGCCATTGCACATGGTACAATGAAATTTAAAAGTCAATCCCACGGTGCGATTCACAAGAGCAATTTTAAATATATAAGAAAAGGTGAAAATATATACATATTAAAAAAATGTACAGATAAATAACAATAGCAGCTGAGGTAGAACCATTCAGTTGAATGTGAGTTATTACTTATTTTGCATTGTTAAGTTCACGTATGGTTATGGGGTAGAAGCTGTCTCTGAGTCTGTTTGTGCGAGTTTTGAAAGACCTGTACCGTCTGCCAGAGGGCAGCAGGTGGAACAGGTTGTGTCCAGGGTGGGAAGGGTCCTTCAGGATGTTGGCTGCCCTGCCAAGGCAGCGAGAGCTGAAGATGTCCTTCAGGGAGGGCAGTGGGCAGCCAGTGATTTTTTGTGCGGTGTTGATGACCCTTTGAAGAGCTCTCCTGTCCGCTGCAGGCATACCATGTGGTTATACAGTATGCCAGCACACTCTAGATGGAGCAGCGGTAGAAGGACACCAGCAGCTTCTTCTCCAGGTTGTTTTTCCTGAGGATCCTCAAAAAGTAGTCGCTGCTGGGCCTTCTTGACTGCTGTGGTGGTATTTGTAGTCCAGGAGAGATCCTCCGTAATTTGTGTGCCCAGGAATCTGAAGTCTGAGACCCTTTCCACACAGTCCCCATTGATGAATAGGGGTTTGGGGGCTGCACTGTTCTTATGGAAGTCTATGATAATTTCCTTTGTTTTTGTGGTGTTTAGGATGAGGTTGTTGTCTGAACACCACGCTGCCAGTCTTTGGACTTCCTCCTTGTAGATCAGTGCGTTTGTCCCCAATTTTAACGCCACATTTATTATTCAGATACATTGATTTGATAAGGTCATATACCTTTCCTCCTATACCACAGCCGAGGAGTTTTTAATAGAGCCCAAATAGTCAAATGCTTTCTCAAAGTCAATTATATTTAAGAGGAAGTTAGATGTGGCCCTTGTGGCAAAAGGGATCAGGGGTATGGAGAGAAGGCAGGTACAGGATACTGAGTTGGATGATCAGCCATGATCATATTGAATGGCGGTGCAAGCTCGAAGGGCCGAATGGCCTACTCCTGCACCTATTTTCTATGTTTCTATGTTTCTAATAAAACAGGCAAATATTTTCCCATTTTTCGCTTGGTGTAAATGTTTTTCAATGAGAGTGTGGAGGGTATAAATGTGGTCAGTGGTACGGTGTTTTGGGAGGAAGCCAATTTGTTTTTTACTGAGAATGTTGTTTTTTTTTAAGGAAATCCTGCATTCTGTTATTTATGATACTGCAGGATAACTTCCCTAGGCAGCTACTGACACAGATGCCACGATAATTATTTGGGTCTAATTTGTTTCCACTCTTATAAATGGGTGAAATAAGCCCTTGACACCAAATATCAGGGCAATAAGTAGAGGTGTTGATGGCAGCGCTGGCTTAACAGCTGCGGCCCACCTGCAGTCCGTCTGTTTTTTTTTTCTTTCTTTTTGTTCCTTTGTCATGTTTTAGTTAATTTTGTTTATTAAGTTATCTATGTGTGTGGGTGGGTTGGGAGAAACATGTTTTGGTCTCTTCCTTCGGGGGATGCGACTTTTTTTCTGTCGTATTCCCCGTCCCCGTCCCCGTCTCCGTCTGCGCCGAGGCCCAATGGTGGAACTGGCGGCCTCGGAGCTGTGGCGGTGGCAGCGGCAGCGGAGACCCGACTCGGCCCCGGAGCTGTGGTGGTGGTGGTGGTGGCAGCGGCGGCGGGCAGCAGAGACCCGACTCGGCCCCGGAGCTGTGGCGGCGGCAGCAGCAGCAGCAGAGACCCGACTCGGCCCCGGAGGGGTGGCGGAGGCAACGGCAGCGGATACCCGACTCGGCCCCGGAGCGGTGGCGGTGGCGGCGGCGGCAGCAGCAGAGGAGCCCCGAATTGGCCTCAGAGTTTTCGTGGCGGTGACGGCGGCAGCAGCAACAGTGACCCGACTCGGCCTCGGAGCTGTCGCGGCGGCAGCGACCACCCGCAGAATTTGAACCGGCCCGTTCGCGGAGCACGGTTGAGCCGCGGGATTTACCATCACCCGGTGGGGTCACAACATCTGGAGCCTGGATCACCTCGGCGCAGAGAGAGAACAAAGAGGGAAGAGACAGAGACTTTAAGATTTTGCCTTCCACCACAGTGAGGAGGTGTTTGGTGAACTCACTGTGGTGGATGTTAAATTGTGTTGATTGTGTGTTTTTGTCATTTTTTATTATATGTATGACTGCAGGGAAACGAAATTTCATTCAGACCGAAAGGTCTGAATGACAATAAACAAATCTAATCTAATCTAATCTAATCTAATCTAATCTAATCTAATCTAACCTGAACGTAGTATGATGTTGAACAGCCTAAGCACTATGTCCTGCATCTCCGGAGTGCTGTACTTGAGCATTTCATTTTTAATGCTGTCTGGACCACAGGCTTTCTTTGAGTGAAGAGATTTTATTTTTATGGTCAGTTCTTCCAAAGTAATTGGGGAATCAAGAGGGTTTTGATAATCTTTAATTACTGTATCTAGTGTTTGGAGTTTTTCTTTGATATGTGAATAATTTGAGTTTATTTTATTTATTGGGATGTCTTTATATAGATTTTTGAAGTGTCCTCTCCAGATATCACTGTCTTAAATTGGTTGTGTTTGGAGTTTTGTTGTGCTCAGGTTATTCCACATATTCCAAAATTGGTTTTGATTTATGGAATTTTCAATTTCTTCAAGTCTCTTGTGAGTGTAATTTTGTCTTTTGCTCCTAATCGTGTGTTTATACCTTTTAAGAGTTTCATTATATCCAATACTTAAGTCTTTATTCTCTGGAGCGCAGAAGGTTAAGGTGGGACTTGATAGAGGTCTTTAAAATGATGAGAGGGATAGACAGAGTTGACGTGGACAAGCTTTTCCCTTTGAGAATAGGGAAGATACAAACAAGAGGACATGACTTCAGAATTAAGGGACAGATGTTTAGGGGTAACATGAAGTGGAACGTCTTTACTCAGAGAGTGCTAGCGGTGTGGAATGAGCTTCCAGTGGAAGTGGTGGAGGCAAGTTCGTTGGTATCATTTAAAAATAAATTGGATAGACATATGGATGAGAAGGGAATGGAGGGTTATGGTATGAGTGCAGGCAGGTGGGACTAAGGGAAAATAATTGTTTGGCATAATAATAATAATAATAATAATAATAATAATAATAATAATAATAATAATAATAATAATAATAATAATAATAATAATAATAATAATAATGTTTATTTATATAGCACTTTTCAACAAGTGGAATTTGAACCAACCAAGGGCTTTACAGAGATTGATTAAAACTGACTCTTGAAGCAGATGAAATGTCACCGCCCCAAATCCCATACAATCCTGGGAAAACAAGAGGAAAGAAAAAATTGTTAAATTGTGTTGATTGGTGTTTTTGTACACTATAGAAATCAACAAGAAACGTCCCCCCACAGCAGAATTCACTGTGAGGGAAGGCACTAAAAATACCCAGTTCTCCCCCTCATAGTCCACCCGAGGTCGGGGTCTATATGTGGCCTCCTCAGCCAACTCGATGTTTTCAGGCCCTCTGCCGCGAAGCTGGATCATCGGCGTGGACCTGTAGGGCCGAGATGGCCTGTTTCCTTACTGTAATTGTTATATGGTTATATGGTTATATGGGTTGTTTGGCTGACGGTGTTTTTGGTTCGATATTTTCCTCAGGTCTTTTCTGACACTTTTACACTCATGGTCGAACCATTTTTCATGGTTGTGTTTTTTGATAATTTTTCTCTTCTGTTTCACAAGGTCAGCTTTGATAGCTGCCACGTGTAAGATCATATTAATGTCATTTATAGCCATGTTTACACCATCTCTAGTAGTCTCATATGGGTTTGTCTTGAATTTCAGTATTTTATTTGTGAGATCGGGTGAGTTCAGGGCCATGATGAGTTTATCTGCACTATCTGAAGCCCATTTGTAAGTCTGATTTAGTTTATACAGCTTACTGGGTTCCGTTTTTACGTCTTTAGTTTGAACAGGAAATCTTGAAACCAAGATAACCGACCGGTAATGTTAATGTCTGCTGAGCTTCACAGCCGTGTATCTCTGGCTTTTTAAAAGTTGTTCCCACTCCTTCTCCCTCCTTCTCCCCCTCCCTCCCCCCCCCTTCCCCCCATCCCTCCCCTCCCTCCCCACCCCTCTCCCCCCTCTTTTAAAGGACTTACCATACACTGTGCTTTAGCAGTCTTAATTACAGCGGCAACCTTCTTGTATATCGTGGTGTGTTTCTGTATCACCTTGGGTTTGCACGGTGGGAATTTCACTCAGTGCTCCCCCCGCTTGCCCTGTCACCCTCCTGCATAATGGGCTGGTGATGGGAGCGATGTGTGTGTGTGTGTTCCGCTCTGACAGTCGCCGTTCCAGTTGCCAGTTTTTCAGGCGACTTCCGGCAACTTGACAGTCGCCGGAAATCGCCTGAAAAATCGCCTAAGTGGCCCATAAGTGAAGTCTGCTATCCACATGTTGCTATATTCCACACCGTGTTCTGACCTCCTGCCGATTTTGAAGACGGTTGGTCTAGAATGGTGAGATGGAGCAAGGCCTTTAATGATAATCAGTCAACTAAACAGGCCAGGCTGAATGCAGATTCCAGCATCTACTGTGGTTTTGATTTTCATAACAATAACCAGAAATATTGATGTAAATGGAAACATCAATATAAGCATAAATAATTTAACAACAAATAACGTTTCTTCCCTAACTTTCTTATTCAAATGAATGGCTTCAGATCCTGCACCAAGTCTACGTAGCAAATATAATTGCTGTGGAATCCCTAGAAGTGTACGTGCCACTGCAGCAGTGAGTGCAGGAAATGGCTCGCAGAACTTAGTCAACAAGTTTGGGACTTTTACATCATGTGGCTACCCTGATACTTGCCTCCATTAACATCAAGAAATGCTAACATTTCCAGCAAGTCCTTACAAAATGGTGTGCAGCTAGTTTAACAATGCTTGTACAGTCTTAAAATTGCTATTATAAAAGCTTGTAGGATCTAAGAGAACAGATGCTTGCTGAGAGATGCAAATTACTGAAGTGTTTTACCATCAGTGTTTTACATGATGGGGAAGTCAAACAGTTTGGAGACCTTATATTAAAAGAGCAAAAGAGCACGTCAATTAAATAGGTTATTTTATGAACTCTAGTCTTTAAAAATATATAAGCATGGATTATTCAGAAAAGATTTGGATTAATATTTGAGTGCTGCTGAATTAAATATGGACTTTATGACACTAGAACAGTTGGTGTTCAGTGTTTGACTTTAATGGAGTGCATATCCTTGTTATATTTTTCATTATGGCTTTAATACAATGTTAAAACAAAGGACAAGGGACTGAACAATTTCTTCGGCAGCAGCCCCAATCAAGTTTATTAAGAGTGTTGTTAAATTAAGTACCATTTACGCCAATAAACTAATTGTGTGCTATTGCAGGTAGTGTCAACTACCACAAAATATGATTCCACACATTGGTAACAAATCTGTTTAATAACTGTTACAATTTACTGCATTTGTGGGAATAAATATGGTTCTTATTTTGATTCAGTAGGTTTTCTTACATGGATATAACTCCAAAAGCAGCACATTTATTTTCTGAGGATCCTTGATCCTTAAACTTTTGTAGGTTTTTTTCTCTCTCTGGAATTTCATTCAATTCTTTAATCCTTTGAAATCCTCCTTGTTCATTCCTAAACTTAATCGCATCAGAACTGATGGCCTTGTTTCACTGCCAGGTCTGTAAATTGCACTCTCAATACCCTCAACTCATTATCTCGCATTATTCTTTTATGGTGCTGTATTAAACCAACCAAGCTTTTCATCATCCCATCAAAATAACGTTGTACAGCTCACAATCTACACACCCATGTAGCACCTTATGATGCCGCATTAAAGGTACTGCATAATAAAAGTTGATGCCATTGTGTTTATATTTTTATATTTACATAATGCACATCAAAATAAAGTAAAAGGACCAACGTTCTATTTGAAATCCTTCTACCTCTTCATTCCTGTCGTGACATTAGTAACCGGACTGTGGTCCAAGCACTTCTGGTAGCAGAGATCAATTTTGGTATAAGGGCATGCTGTAGGCATCCTTATCACAGTTATTGATTTGGAGCCAGTGCATTGGATTCTGAAAATTGGTTCAGTGAAGAATTATCACCTGTAAATGCACAGATAGCTCAGCTATTACTGTCAAAGTCAATCCCTTTCACATAATATTTGTGATTTGCATAATTACATTTTGAAGAAGTTGAATTTGAGCCAACTGGAGATTGCTCCATTTCTTTAGCGATCTCAATGTTATAAGTGTAGTATTAACCAGCAGTGCATGGCATTTTGAAGAATAATGTACCCTGTGTGATGTTTTGTATGACCAATGGAATTACTTGTTTGCCTATGTAGTTATATTTCAAATGAATGATATCCTCAAGCTGTAATGATATGGATCTGAATTTCATGTATTCCTTTGTATTTGTTTTCCTGCTATTTTTCTTGTCTCTGCCACACTTGCATAAGTATTGATCATCCATCTTGTAGGGATGTCTCTGTAAGACACATATGTATGGGCTGTAGAAAATATGCTTTATCTGTGGGCATACACATTGTTGAATGCTACAATGCTCTGCAGTCTAGTAAAAATGATTACGATTTTGCTTCCAAGATTTCCCACTGATACAAACAGAATGGATGACTTACTTAAATATTTCCTCTTCTCTATTGTCCTGAGGCAGAGAGATGTATTTGTGTGAAACCGAAATAGGTTACAAATGTACCGACGCCATCACTGTTGAATTATAATCCATTGTCCTGTTTTTAATGCAGAACATCAAAGTGTAACCGATTTTGGTGTGCAGATGCAAATTCCTATAACATCTTATGTCATATTATTTGTGCTACTTATTTTATGTACGGTGTCAATGGGTTTTAGTAAAAACATGGTTTAGATTCAGATTCAGATTCAGATTCAATTTTAATTGTCATTGTCAGTGTACAGTACAGAGACAACAAAATGCATTTAGCATCTCCCTTGAAGAGCGACATAGCAAACGATTTGAATAAAATAAAATAATAAGTGTCCGGGGGGGGGGGGGGGGGGGGTGGTGGTGATTGGCAGTCACCGAGGTACGTTGTTTAGTAGAGTGACAGCCGCCTCTGGCGCCTCCCAGATGGTAGGAGGGTAAACAGTCCATGGTTGGGGTGAGAGCAGTCCTTGGCGATGCTGAGCGCCCTCCGCAGACAGCGCTTGCTTTGGACAGACTCAATGGAGGGGAGCGTGGAACCGGTGATGCGTTGGGCAATTTTCACCACTCTCTGCAATGCCTTCCGGTCGGAAACAGAGCAGTTGCCATACCATACTGTGATGCAGTTGGTAAGGATGCTCTCGATGGTGCAGCGGTAGAAGTTCACCAGGATCTGAGGAGACAGATGGACCTTCTTCAGTCTCCTCAGGAAGAAGAGACGCTGATGAGCCTTCTTGATCAGAGTAGAGGTATTGTGGGTCCAAGAGAGGTCATCGGAGATGTTGACTCCCAGGAACCTGAAGCTAGAAACACGTTCCACCTCCGTCCCGTTAATGTGGATGGGGGTGTGCGTGCCGCCTCTGGACTTCCTGAAGTCTACAATGAGCTCCTTGGTCTTCTTGGAGTTAAGGGCCAGGTTGTTGTCAGCGCACCATGCTGCTAAGTGCTGGACCTCCTCCCTGTAGGCCAGCTCATCGTTGTTGCTGATGAGGCCAATCACCATTGTATCATCTGCATACTTGATGATGGTGTTAGTACCATGTACAGGTGTGCAGTCATAGGTGAAGAGGGAGTAGAGGAGGGGGCTCAGCGCACAGCCCTGAGGAACGCCGGTGTTCAGGGTGAGGGTTGAAGAGGTGTGCTTGTCTAACCTCACAGACTGGGGTCTGTTGGTTAGAAAGTCCAGTATCCAGTTGCAGAGGGAGGGGTCGATGCCCAGGTTACCGAGTTTGGTGATCAGTTTTGATGGAATAATGGTGTTGAATGCTGAGCTGTAATCGATGAACAGCATTCTTACATAAGTGTCTCTGTTGTCAAGGTGGGAGAGGGCGGAGTGAAGTGCCGTTGAGATGGCATCCTCCGTACTCCTGTTCTTGTGGTAGGCAAACTGATAGGGATCCAGTGTGGGGGGTAGGCAGCTTTTGAGGTGTGCCAGGACCAGCCTCTCGAAGCACTTGGTGATGATGGGGGTAAGTGCAACAGGGCGGAAGTCGTTGAGGCTTGCCGCAGTGGAGTGTTTTGGCACTGGCACGATGGAGGTGGCTTTAAGGCAAGTGGGGACAACTGCTTGGGCAAGTGACAGGTTGAAAATGTCAGTCCAGACGTCTGTCAGCTGCGCAGCTTAGTGAAAATGGTTTAGTAAAAAACGATTGTCTGTTTTTAGTAAGTTTTGCAATGGGGTTCTTGTTTGTTCTGCTCTCTGAGCCTTAATAATTTTCTTTCCCAAATGGGTTTAGGTGAAACAATTAGGATAGGTGTAAAAGAGAACTACCTAATTTTGTATCTTGAACCTTTGGCTAATTAACACTGACATTGGTTCTTACATATTTAACATCATGATTGATCAACAAACTTCAAGTAAATCAATCTATTGCTGGGATCTGTTCTTCTCCCTAAGCAGCTGTTAACATTTCATTATTCCTTAGTCTTTCTGAGTAGTGTTTTAAATGCATAATATTTAGTGGCCGGTGAATGTTAATGCCATTAATTCACTGCATAAGATCTGAGATATAAATGTGAACTCATTGTGGACATTGTACAAACTATGCTGTGTGTGAGAGTTGATTTTCTGTTGTACGAAGGGGCTCCACTACATTTAGCTTCAATGCAGCTTTGACTTCACTCAGTGTCATTATTTACTGCACTGTTATGTGAATTTTTCTTCAAATGTAATTGGTTGCAGACACTGCACAAAACCCCACAATGTGAACATTTTGTCACCACGTTGAATCGAAGATCAGTATCACAGTCACTCGAAAATGCATTGCAGGCCTGTTGACACTCATAGACATTGCAAGCGTCAAAGACAGTTTACCTCCAAGTTTGATTTTTTCCAATCCTGGATGAAAGACCATCAGAAGCAAAATCTGCAATTAAATCAAACCCTGAATTGTCACAGATTTAGTTTTATTGCAAAGACATGAATTTGCATTTCCTTGCTAGGTTATTGTGAGACAAGTGTGAAGATTGTTTAAGGTTTGTCAAACAGCACATAATTTGTGAGTTGCAAACATTCAACAATCTGTGGTTAAGTGCACTGGCGAGGATGGTCAACAACAATGTGATCATAAGATCATCAAAATTATGTTTGAATTCTGTTTTGGCTTCAAGCCTCTTGATACACTACGTTTGCAGTATGACAAGCTTTTGCATACTGGGTTAGTTTTTCATAAGCCACACCGTTTTCCTTTTGATGATGTTGGAGGAGATGCAAGTGACCTATCCCTGTACCTCCTCCCTCGACTGACAGTCCTTTCAGGTGAGGCAGAGGTCCACTTGCACCTCCTCCAATGTCATCTACTGTATCTGCTGTTCGAGATGTGGACTCCTATATATCGGCGAGATCGAGCGCAGATTCACTGAACACCTTTGCACAGTCTGCCTCGACCTACATGATTTCCCGGTTGCCAAACACTTTAACTCCCCTTCCCATTCCCACATTGACCTTTCATTCCTGGGCTTCCTCCACTGTCAAAGTGAGGCCAAATGTAAATTGGAAGATCAACACCTCACATTTTGCTTGGACAGCTTAAAACTCAGCGGTATGAATATTGATTTCACAAACTTCAAGTAACCTTTGCATTCCCCCTCTCTGTCCTTCCCCCAGCCATGTCATTGTATTAGTTTTACTGTCATCCTGTTGAGTTCCTCTGTCTGTATAACTCATTATCACCTTTCCCACAGCCAACAATGGAACATTGTGGGCTCCACATTCCCTTGATTATTGTTGTTTTTTTGTATCTTCCATTTATTTGTCTTAAGTACCATTTATATCCCTTGTTCCCCTTTCCCGACTCTCAGTCTGAAGAAGGGTCTCGAACCGAAATGTCACGTATTCCTTTTTCCAGAGATGCTACCTGACCCACTAAATTATTCCAGCTTTTTGTGTCTGTCGCATTTTCTATACTCAATACTCCGACTTATGTAGGTCAATGTGCTGAAAGCCTTCTTGACCACCTGTGATGCCACTTTCATGGAAATATGTACCTGTATTCCCAGATCTCTCTGCTCTGCAACACTCCCCAGAGCCCTTCCATTCACTGTGTAGGTATTGCCATGGTTTGACTCTCCAAAATGCAACACCTTGTACTAATCTGTATTAAACAAAATCAGCTTTCATGCCCAACCAATCATGATCCAGCCACAATGTTTGACAACCACCTCCACTATCCACAATATTATTCACTTTAGTGTCATCTGCAAACTTACAATGGGATAGTAATGTTTAAAATAGTCTGATGCTGCCTGATCCATTAAGTTACTCCAGCACTGTGTCTATATTTAATTGTCATATGTCAGAATCAGAATCAGAATGCTTTATTGTCATTGCATGTGTCACACACAACAAGATAGTAAGATTAAACGAGAACTTACCAGTTTGAAGTTTGATCTGTATTTTATGAGGAGTTACGATGAGGGATTTCGTGAAGAACCCCGCTTCCACGCTTGCGTGTCATTCTTCAAAGCAGCGGTGTGAGGTCACAGGAACCTATAATGATCTAACATAGTAAGATTATCAAAGAGATACCAGTTTTTGATATGATCATAAGAGGGTGGGAGCGGGTGGCACGAAATCCCTCATCGTAACTCCTCATAAAATACAGATCAAACTTCAAACTGGTAAGTTCTCGTTTAATCTTACTATTTTACTTCGGAGTCACGTGAGTGACTTCGTGAAGATTTCAAAGCTCTGTGACCTCATGCCGTGGAACGAGTCCATGCTTCACAACTGCCTTGGGTATTGGGAGAGAGCATCATTAGTAATTTTAAAACACAATATACAAAGAGTTGTGTGGTATAATGAAAAAATTATATAACATTTTTTAAAATTTGAGAATCATAGCCCTGTAACCTTTCGGGCAATTATTTTGTTGGACATAAAATGTCTTCTTAATACAAATGATGGCTCCAAAATTTAAACTGGTTTATTATAAAAACCTGTGGAAAAACCCTTTTTGAATGACCATCCTGCCATTCTGAGGATTTGGTCTGTGGGTACCTGTACAAATTTTTGCTGCGGATGTTGCTGCAGCCCTGGTGGAATGAGAGTTAAAACATTAGTGTCATTTTTAGGACCTATTTGAGCCACCTAATATAGTTTGAGTCGTGACCCTTTCATGCGGTTTCTTTTAAGAGATAAACAACTCCATTTTCTGACCTCGAATGTTCTTAGTATATTCCATATATTGTTAGATGTGTCTTGCTATACACCGTCGTTTGCCATATGGGTGTACCATAAATTCAAACACTTGACCTGAGGAAACCCGATCTGTTTTCTTTTATTAAATCCTGTATGACAACACCAGTTTCTCGGTGAGATGATCAGGGAGTCCAGGCTCAGTTTGCTTAATGGCTGGACTTGTTGTGCGGTAAATAACACCATGAGCATAACCATCTTCCTGGTCTGTTACTGAAGTGACAACGCTGTTATGAGCTACAAGCTCCTCAGCATGTTGAGAAACGACACCTACGTCCCAGATTTCGGAGTACCTGGTTTTCTTACCAGGGGTGCGTTCCCACCGCGTGCCGCTCTGTTCCTTGTGATAGGTAATTGGAGAGTGCACTTGTGGCACTATTGATGACACTGTAGCTCCATCGATTATCATAATGGAGGCTTGTAAAAATTCCAATACGGCCAGAATGTTCTTGGCCTTTTGGTCGAGGTTGTTGTCCAAGCAGTATATGCCCCATTTCTTGATGTCCAAAGGTACTGCTTCCGTGTTGACAGTCTTAGTGCAGATGAGATGAGATTCATCGTCCTGTCTGACAGCCCAATGCCGTGCAGTGGGTCTTTAGACTCTATAAATCCATAATCCATAGTCTTATGGCATGGATGACAGCCTCCAGTCACTGGAAAATTAATAATTTTTTGGCTATGTTCAATAGGGAACATGGTTCTAAACCATCCCCTGTATGACCGAATACCATGATTTAGAAGGTCAGTCGGAACTCTGAGAATTCCAGATGCCGAGTGTAGTTGAATTATCCCTAGTACCCCATTGATGGGGCCGAACGGGGGAAAAACATCACCCTATGGCTTTGTTACATAACAATGCCAAGCTGGTTTTAGAATTTTAGTAAATAATATTGGAGCTAATGATTGCCCCTATTGTAAGCTCTATTGCCAAAGTTCCTCTTTTGAGTCAATGCCTGCCATATAGAAAACCCGCAGCTGACACCAAGTCTTATCAAGAAAAAAGAGTATCCATCTTAAAATGAATATCTAGAACAAATGTGTTTAGGGTTAAAATCAATGATAATCCTGCAACCCTACTCTATTTATTTTTAATAAATATGTTTGATACAATTCTAATGTTCCATGAAAAGTATGCTCAATCACATCTTTTGTGTACAATTTTTTGTAGACCATGTGGGTTTTAGATTGTTTGGTTTATGTAAGGACAAAATGCCCTTCTGGTGTATGTTGTACTGTGGTTATTGGAATGAGTAAATCTTATCAGATAACCCTGAATACTGCTGAGATTATATGAATCTGTAGTGATTATATGCCATACATAACTGTAGTGTTGCAACCTCCCCTACCATCATAGGTCCCTATTATAAACAGAAGAAAACCCCACCCACCTACCTCCATGGTTACCGGTGGTTGTGTTATTTCCTTGTTTTTTTTTGACAAAGGAGGTTCTGGTTTGATATCTCTTGTTCGGGGTTGTGTGGGAGGTTGAGGTTCCCGCATCTTCCAGGGTGGCCGCCCTGGCCATACCCTAAAAAAGGATCCTGCGGGTTATTGATTTCTAGCACTGCCACTGGTATGAGCCACATTATTTATGGCGTTGCCTGTGGCCGGTATCATGCTCCAAAAATAGGCCCTTGCGCTGGCCTTGATGAGCCCCAGTGTCTTGGCTTTGTCCACTCACGGTTCTTTGTTTGCAAATGGTAGCATTTTTTGGGGTCCCAGTGCTGGCTGAATGGCAGCCTTCCATGTGTAGTTCAGATCATATTGCATATTACTAAACAGAGCTAGTGCGTCTAGATGGTCTTTGGTTACCTACGTTTAGTCCAGGGTGCGAGTGTATTCTATGATGCCTTCCGTCAATCCCTTTAAGGTTCTCTGGATCTTGAGGTCCTGGTTCCTGATGTTCGTCCATATGCTGCCAAATGCATTGGTTTACACTGGGCACCCGTAATGCCTCACCGTTGCCAGGTGGCAGATGTCTGGCCAGTGTCTGTAAATTTTTTCCCTGTTGGCGTTTGTGGCCAGACATATAGTAATACTATTGCCATCCTGGATCCAAGTCTACCCATGTTTGACTTGGTTAAAGTAATCAGCCACCATGTCCAGCAGAGTCCCTGCTGTGTTAGGATCATGGGATGCTGTTTTACCAGGCTCTGGCCCATCAGGGTCCTGCCTACTCTTTTTTATAGAGTTAGAGATCTCTAGGGTCCCGCACGGGGTACCCATGTGGGGCTTAACTGCTGCCCACTTGTCTTTTGTTCTGCGGACCCCTCTTGCAAGTCAACCCAGAACTGACCCACAGTGCTCCCCTCTGATGGGGTAGAAGCATTGTGCAGCCCTCAAAGAGGTACTGCTGTGGGTTATCACGTTGGAGGAAGGCTCCATACACCGCTTCTTCCCGCTCCAGCCCTCTCGGGCGCTGGTTGCCGGCGGTTTTATGCAAAGTCGGACCCTTCTCAGTCCACTACCTTGTTTGATTTGTGTCTCGCCTACCGCTCGGCCACATGGATCTGGCCGGTGCGGGGCCGACATCGGGCACCGCTGATCCCACTACGGTTGATCCAAGTGCCGCTGGCTGCTGCTGGCTGCCCCCTGTTCCACGGTCCTCCTTCTCCAGCTTGTCCTTCCTTCCGTGGAGTGGATATGGCCGGTGTGGAGGATAACTGGCACAGCTGATTCCATCTATTCCTTTAACCCGGCTCCAACGCTCTCAGCGCTCCTGGCTGCTCCTTTATCTTAGACCCATGGGACCCACCCCCGTACTGACGGTACTGGTCCCTTGCGGTCGTTGCAGCCGGTCAACCCCACTCTAATGCCCTCAATTCTGGGCACTCCTACTTATATGGTCCTTAGCTAAGGAACATATAAGACATTAAAACTGATGATAACAGCTATTATAGATTTTATTTAATATATGGTCCCTAGATAAGGGACGTATCAGATATTAAACTGATAAGAACAGATACTACACTTGGTCTTAGCCAAAAGGCCTAGAAGCGATCATTGTAACTAAAACCCCCGCTGGGACCGACCCTGGTACTCACATACTGGTCCCTTGTAGTAGATTGCAGCCAGTCAACTGCCAAGTCCTTTGCTGCTGAAAAATGAATTTTCTCACCGTGCTGGAGCGAAGTTGGGCACAGGTGTTTTCCTCCTCCGGGAATCGATGTGCCCATGCTGCTCCTGCCGTTGCCAGCTCCTGCCGTTGCCAGCTCCTGCCGCAACCTGCGCTCCTGCAGCTGTCAGTGCTCCTGCAGCTGCCGGCTGCCACTGCAGCTGCCCGTACTCCTGCAGCTGCCCGTACTCCTGCAGCTGCCCGTACTCCTGCCGCTGCCCGTACTCCTGCAGCTGCCGGCTGCCGCTGCTGCCGACTGCCGCCGCTCCTCCGCGGTTCACCCGCCGGCCTTCTGCAGCTTACATGGACCCGGTCCATGTCTGCACCTAGAAGGTAAGTTGAAGGAAACGCAGGGTCTCTTACCTGCTGTTCCCGACTTTCCTTCTCCCGCTGGTGACCGTCGTTCCCTCCGTTGCGGGTTGGAGCCGCTCGGACCAAACCCCGGTGTTCACGGGCCTGGTCCTTCGCGGCAGTTCCGCAGCCGGTAACCCCGGCTGTTCCTATAGATCCCCTGGACCCTGGGCCTTACCTTTTGAAGAAGGTTTTCGTCCCCAACGTCCCGTTCCGACTCCATAAGTGCCGCTGCACTCGCTGAGCGTTTCGAGCCCCGGTACCGCTGGTCCGAGCTGTCTGTCCCGCAGCCTCTGTGCTGGCTGCTAGCGACTGGTCCCAAGTCAGTCTCGCTTGAGACCGGCATACGGAACCTCTTTGCTTTGCTTCCCGCCCGGCCGAGAGGTGAATTTTGCCGGTGCGGGAGCAAAGTCGGGCTCAGGTTGTTCCCCTCCAGGGAAACTCGTGCTGTTGCTGCTGCCGGCTGCTCGCCCTCCACGGGTCTCCCCGCCGGCTTTCCGCAGCCACCTAAAAGTAAGTAGTAAAAGAGGGAAAACGCAGAGTCTCTTACCTGCTGTTCCCGACTTTCAAATCTCCCGCTTGGGGAACGCCGTTCCCCCTGTGTGACTCGTTGCAATGCGTGTAGCGATATGACACGCAAGCGTGGAAGCGGGGTTCTTCACGAAGTCACTCACGTGACTCCGAAGTAAAATTACTGTGTCTCTCCATTTAAAAGAACTTCAAACATTCACATACTCATAATTTTTACACCCCCTCCCTCCCCAAACCCACCCATGGATTCACATTTACATAAATTAACACTGTCTCCCACCCCCCCTCCTTCCCCATAACCCGCTCCCGAGACAGAGTTCAGTTCCAAGATTGGTGATAGGTAAAAGCTGTTCTTGAGTCTGGCAGTGCGTGACATTAGCGACTTGTACCTATTTCCTGAAGGCTGCAGTGTGGAAAGGTGGTGACAAGGATGTGTGATGTCTTTCACGATATTACAGGTCCTGCTGCGGCATCTGGAGTGGTAAATGTCCTCCAGAGGGGGCAGGGGGAGTCCAATGATACCCTGGGCAGTTTTTATCACCCTCTGGAGAGCTGCTCTGTCAGCTGCTGAACAGTTCCCAAACCAGGCAGTTATGCAGTAAGTCAGTATGCTTTCTACCGAACAGCGGTAGAAAGACTCCAGCAGTTTAGCAGACAGATGGGCCTTCCTCAGTGTTCTGAGGAAGTAAAGTCTCTGTTGCACCTTTTTTACAACTACAGCAGAGTTCACAGACCATTTAAGATCCTCACTGATGTTGATCCCTAGAAATTAAAAACTAGGCACCCTCTCCACCTCCTCGCCCCCTATCTCCAGTGGCCTGAGCTCCGCTCTATGTCGCCTGAAATCAGTGATGATCTCCTTTGTCTTTTTAGTGTTCAGAGAGAGATTGTTGTGAGCACACCACTCCGAAAGTCTGTGCACCTCCTCTCTATAGGCGACCTCGTTCCCATTTGAGATGAGCCCCACCACGGTTGTATCGTTCGCAAATTTTATGATCCTATTTGCGGGGTGATGGGGCAAGCAGTCATGTGTGTATAGGGCGTAGAGGAGCAGACTGAGCACACAGCCCTGCGGTGCTCCTGTGCTGAGGGTCAGGGATGTCGAGGTGTAGGGTCCAAGTCTCACTGTCTGTGGGCGTTCACTGAGAAAGTCCAATATCCACTGACACAGTTGACTGCTGAGGCCAAGGTCTAGCATTTTTGTGATCAGCTTGCTTGGTATGATTGTATTAAAAGCTGAGCTGTAATCAACAAAAAGCACCCTGACATATGACCCCTTCTCCTCTAGGTGTTGTAGTGCAGCATGGAGCACAGTGTTTATGGCATCCTCTGTAGATCTATTAGCCCTATATGCATACTGGTGTGGGTCGAGTGAGGGGGGGAGAGATAATTTAAGGTGACCTAGGACCAGCCTTTCAAAGCTCTTGGAGACTACAGATGTCGAGCAATGGGCCTGTAGTCATTGAGGCAGTTGATGATTGTCTGCTTGGGCACCGGGATGATAGTGGTGGTTTTCAGACACGCTGGCACGGAGGAGTGTGCTACGGAAAAGTTAAAAATGTGAAGAAGATTTGAAGAGGTGAGAAGAACTTTTTTCACACAGAGAGTGGTGAATCTCTGGAACTCTCTGCCACGGAGGGTAGTCGAGGCCAGTTCATTGGCTATATTTAAGAGGGAGTTAGATGTGGCCCTTGTGGCTAAGGGGATCAGAGGGTATGGAGAGAAGGCAGGTATGGGATACTGAATTGGATGATCAGCCATGATCATATTGAATGGCGGTGCAGGCTCGAAGGGCCAAATGGCCTACTCCTGCATCTAATTTCTATGTTTCTATGTTTCTATGTCTGTGAATACCCCAGCGAGCTGGTGAGCACAGTCCCGGAGCACCCGGCCTGGGATCTCTTCTGGGCCAGCAGCCTTACTAGCATTAACAGATTATCAGGGCCCACGTCACCTCCTCTAACTGGAGGGTAAGTGGCTGGTCAGCAGGGTCCAGTTGGAGAGAGGATCTTTCATTCGGACCTTTCTCGAAACGGGCAAAAAAGTGGTTGAGCTCCTCTGCCAGCGATGTATTTGCAGCTGTCGGTGGGTCCCTGCTGCCCCTGAGGTTTGTTAGGTGATGTATTCCCTGCAACATGCGTGCTGTATCCCTGGAGGTGAAATGGTCCTCGATCTTCTCCTTGTAGGACATTTTAGCTGATTTAATGCCTCGCTTAAGGTTGCGTCTGGCAGCGCTGTACAATTCTTTGTTGCCAGATTTGTGGGCCAAGTCCCGCTCCTTCAGAAGACGCTGGACCTCCGTAGTCATCCATGGTTTCCTGTTCGGAAAGACACAGATGCACTTGTTGATGGTGACACATTCCACACAACATCTGATGTAGAAGAGTACTGCTGCAGCGTACTCTTCTAGGTCCTGGTTATAAAATAGACTCCAGTCTGTGCTCTGAAAGCAGTCCTTCCGTTGTAAGGTTGCATCCTCTGGCCAAGTTTTAATTATCCTGGTAGTGGGTTTCTGCTTTCTACTGATGGGGATGTAGGCTGGGATTAACAACAATGACTGGTGGTCTGATTGTCCAAGGGGGGGAGGGATAAGGCTCTGTAACCTTGTGGAATGATAGAATAAACACAGTCTAGTGTGTTTTCCCCTCAAGTTGGGCATTTAACATGTTGCACAAACTGTGGCGACAATGGCTCAATGAAATTCTAATTTGAAGCCTGTAAATACCCACAGATAATACATAAACAAAAACGTCAATAAGTTAAGAATCGCAGTAATAGTGCAAGACAAGCTCAAAGTACTTTATGCACCCAAAGACAGTCCATGGAAGTTCATAGTTGAGGTTAAGGTTGTATGGTGTTCAAGCGTCTGATGATTGTCGGAAATAAGCTATTCTTGAACATTCTGGTCACAATTTTCAAGCTATACTTTCTTCCCGATGGCGGGAGCTAAATGTGGGCATGGCCTTGCGTGGTGTGGGTCCTTGATGACATTGGCTACCTTCGATGGTCTACTTCCCTCTGTAAACGCCTTCATTCCTGGCCATTCAAGTTTCCGCACCAGGTCGTGATGTAAGCAGTCATCATGCTATCTACTGTACACCTGTTGAAGTTCAAGAGGGTATTCGACAACATACTGAATCTCCTCAATCTTCTAAGGAAGTGGTGAACGATGGTATATCTTTGAGATTCAAAGACATACCATCAGTTAAGGGCCTGTTAAGGGCTTAGACACACTAGAGGCAGGAAACATGTTCCTGATGTTGGGGGAGTCCAGAACCAGGGGCCACAGTTTAAGAATAAGGAGCAAGCCATTTAGAATGGAGATGAGGAAACACTTTTTCTCACAGAGAGTGGTGAGTGTGGAATTCTCTGCCTCAGAGGGCAGTGGAGGCAGGTTCTCTGGATGCTTTCAAGAGAGAGCTAGATACGGCTCCTAAAAATGGCAGAGTCAGGGGATATGGGGAGAAGGCAGGAACGGGGTACTGATTGGGGATGACCAGCCATGATCACATTGAATGGCGGTGCTGGCTCGAAGGGCCAAATGGCCTACTCCTGCACCTATTGTCTATACAAGATACAAGATACAAAATACAATTTATCTTGTATAAATCATTTGGACCCCTTGAGGTCCAAACGAAATGACGTTTCTGCAGCCATACATTACAAACAAATAGACCCAAGACACAACATAATTTACATAAACATCCATCACATTGCTGTGATGGAAGGCCAAAATAACTTCTCTCCAATGCACTCCCCCCACCCGCCCCCCCCGAAAGTCAAAGCCCCCGGCTGGCGATGGCGATTGTCCCGCGGGCATTAAAGCCACGCCGGGTGATGCAAGGTCGCACACCGGGTTCTTGATGTTAGAGCCCCCGGCATGCGCTCGCAGAGTCCCGCGGCCATTCCAAGCCACGCGGGGCGGTGCTGTAAGGCCCCGCTCCAGGAGCTCTTCGACCCCGCAACTCGGGCGGGAGAAGTCGCCGTTGCGGGAGCCCTGAAAAGCGGTCTCCCTCCAGGGACCCGCGGGCTCCCGGTGCCGCCGTCCGCCAGACCCACAGTTGCAGCCTCTGAATCTCCGGAGGTCGGGCCGCAGCAGCGCTCCACCACCGCTCCACCCGCTCTGGACTCGGCCAGCTCCGCGACGGTGAGGTGAGTAGTCGGCACCAGAGCCCCCGGTCTTCCTGTTGGAGGCTGCTCCTCATTGCAGCCCCAATGACAACGGAGACCCGACAAAGAAAAGGTCGGGTCTCCCGGGCAGGGAGAGATTTAAAAGTTACCCCCTCTCTCCCCCCCCCCACACACACATACCCCAACAAAAAATAACAAAAAACACATAAAAACATAGACAAAAAATAATAAAAACGCAGACGGGCTGCAGAGGCCGCTGCTGACGAGAGTCGCGCCGCCTACCGGGTCGCACTGCCTATTATCTATTGTCTATTGTCTATTGAGATTGCATCAATGTGCTGGACCCAGGGCACATTTTCATGGATTTGCATGCCCAGGAACCTGAGGCAGATGACTCTCTCCATGGCCGTCCTAAGGGGGGGGGGGGGGGGCATTGGTTGCGGTTGCACTCCCTTTTTTTCCCAAGAATAAGACAAAATCCCGAGAAAAAAAAATTTGGAGCCCAATCAGCATTTCCACATTGATTGAAATTACCCGAAATTCTGATTCCAGCCCGCTGGATGATTTGGGAGAACAAATTTGCGCAGTTGGGGAAAGCTGGCAAAGCTGTCTCTCCGCACATGCGCAGTGGGCCCTGGCGGGATCACATCACCATTTGCACTCCACACAATCAAAGATCGCCTCGACGCCTCGTGTCTACGCTGGGTAAGTAGTTGAATATTGCGTGGAGGGAAGGGGAGTCTGTTTTTTATCCTGCGTGGCAAACTAATCGCGAGGGGTCCAATCCGGCCTGCAGGATGTTTTGGAAAAAAAAGGAGTGCCCAATTCTCCGGGCCTGGGAGGGGGGGTTGCGTTGTCTGCCTGTCCGGTCCAGCGCCTTCATCCGCGGCGTCTGAGCCTCACCACTGGTCAGCCTGGAGAATGTTCTCCCGTCGCTGGGCGTGAGTGGGAATGACTGAATCTGATCCCAGTCCTGGCAGCTGCCTTAACCGTGACACCTGACGCCACTCCGGCAGGGCCCACACCATGGGGTGATCGCTGGTCAGCACGGACTCGGTGGGCCGAAGGGCCTGTTTCTGCGCTGTATCTCTAAAAACTAAAAAGCCCCAAAGTCCTTAGTGCAACCAAGACGGTTTGTAGTTCTTAGTTTAGTTAGTGTTTGTAGTTTTCAAGAGGTCGATGGCTGTTGGGTAGGAGCTACAGAAGGGCCTTGACCCGAAAACGGGGGGGGAGAGGGGGGGGGAGAGAGGAGGTGGGGGGGGGGGGGGGGGGGGGAGAGGAGGGGGGGGAGAGAGAGGAGGGTGGAGATAGCATGGGGAGAGGGGAGGGGGAAAAGACATGGGGGAGAGGAGGGGGGGAAAAAGAGATGAGGGAGAGGTGGGGGAGAGGGAGAGGAGGAGGGGGAGGGGAGGAGGGGGAGGAGAGGAGGAGGGGGGGGGAGAGGAGGAGGGGAGGGGAGCCAAGAGCAGCGGGGGGTGAGCTTCGTGGAGCGAGAGCAGCAGGATGGGGAGCAGCAGGGGAGCGGCATCACTCGCAGCACGAGCAAGACGACGCAGACCCATTGTGACGTCATCAGTGAAAAAGTCTTTTTTATTTCAAAGTTTTGATGGAATCATCAACATTTTCATTAATAACTCGAGAAATAACATGACATGACATTTTCAGATAAGGCGATTTCAGACTCCATGGAAAAAAATCTCTACCGGAATATTTAAATATTTCACCATTACCGCGTCATGTTTTCGAGAAGATGTGATTATACACACACACACACACACCCACATGCAAGATCAGAGTTTTATAAGTATAGCGATGTCATTATATATTTTTATGTTATTGAATCAAAATCAAGAATTATAAATTCACATGTCAAAAATGGTTTCACAATTCAATAATACTGATTTTCAGTATTCCATACTGATATTTGAGAATACATGAGGTTGCTGGCAAAGTAGTGATTTTCAAAAATCCAGTTTCTGCGTAGTATATTCTATTGCATTTATGTGAGACATACCGATTGCCCCAACAAAATACTGATTTTCAGCCATCAAAATACGGAAATGCTCGGTGAAACTTGGCAGCTCTGCAATTAATCACAATCACTTTGTGTTTGAGAATTCAAAATGTGATTTGTGATCTTGTTTATGAGTCAACATGGAACTAGAATTTGTTATAATAGTATGACAGTAAAATAGGTTTGTTTGAAAGCGATCATAGTATGCGATAATGTAAATGCAGCATTTAGTTTCACTTCAATTTTCATGATGGAAATTTAAGTCGAACTAAATGTTGTATTCACATCACTATTCCATGTTGAAATTGATGTGATGTGAAGTTGTTAGGTCAGGAGGGCCATTAAAGGTGCACTGCACACACTATCACAGTCTAACAGTAACAGGCAATCAAATCAACACACAAACCATTTTCTAAAAGACGGTTTTCTTTACTGCAAAAACTTACAGTATTTTATTTGCAGTTTTTGCATGTTCCTTTATAACATTTTACATAACGTTTTACAACAGTACAGCTTGATTATTTAAACAAGGACTTCAATTCTTGATCTTAAAAAATGTATACAACAATGACCCCAATCATCCCATTCCATCCACTCATTACTCTTGACCCAACCAAAATTATTTCTGAAATATTGGTCATACATTTGGTGCAAAAATGCTCCAATATAAGGCTCAGAATGCACCAGAGAGCACCTAAAACCCCAGATCTTCCAGGGCCCTTAAGCGACCCCTGAACTCTGGCCACAAGGAACTTTGTGCTCGTGATGTGCGCTGCATGCACATTATTTTGTAATCCTGTTATGCCGCCCCCCTTTTTGAAACGTTTTGTATGGGCCTGCTCTCTACTGCCAACCCATTGATCAAGATAGTATTATGGATCCTTGGCTTTCGCCTTCTAAAGTCAACAATCAGATCCATGGTCTTGCTGACGTTGAGAGCAAAATCATAGTTCTAGCAGAAATCAATCAGATTTTTGAACTCTCTCCTACACTATGATTCATCATTCATCCAACAACAGTGATATGGCGGCAAATTTAAGATGGACTTGGAACTATGTCTGGTTACACAGTCATGGGTATAGAGTGTGTAGAGCAGAGGACTGAGCACACATCCTTTTGGTGCCTGTGCCATGATGATTATCAAGGAGGAAGTATCGTTGCCAATTCATAAAGTGAGGATGCAGTTGCCCAGGGATGTGTAGAGGCCCAGTTCCCTGAGCTTTAACAAGTTTGGAGGAGATGAGAGTGTTGAATGCCAAGCTGTAGTCGACGAACCAGAGCCTGATGTACATGTTCTTATTGTCAAGGTTATCTAGTGTAGAGTGGAGAGTCAACAAGATTTTGTCCCTTGTTGTTCTTTGTGTTGGTAGTAAAATTGTAGTGGGTCCAGATCCTTGCGAAGGTAGGAATTGATATTCTTCGTAACCAACCTGTCAAAGCACTTCAGCACTATGGATGTTTTGGCGGCGGGTCAGTAGTCAATGAGAAATGTCACCTTTCCCCTCTACAGTACTGGTATCATTGATGCTGTTTTCAAGCAAGCGTGAACCTTGGACCGTAATAATTAGAGATTGAAGATGTCCGTAAAAGCTCCAGCCAGTTGGTCTATGCATGGGTTAAGAACAGACCCAGGTACACTATCTAGGCTGGGCACTTCCCAATGGTTTACCCTTATGAAGGACCTTCTGACATGGGTCTTGGTGACTGAAATTACAATGCCATCGGGGTCAATGGGGGTCTGAGAACACTCATTGGTGTTCTCTCTTTTGATGTGAATGTAGAAAGCATAAGCTCGACTGGGAGTGATTCCTCATTGTCGCTGGATTTGTCACTTTGTATCACCTTGTAAGAAGTGATGGTGTGCAAGTCCTGCTACAATTACCAAATGTCTGTCTCATTCTCCAGTTTAGAGCAAAAATATCTCTTTGCCTTTCTGATGTTCTTATCAAGGTAATACCTGGACTTCCGATATGAACATGCATCACCAGAGTTGAATGCCTGAGATCTGTCCTCAGTAGATTGCAGACTTTCTGGTTCACCCAGGAAATCTGGTTAATAGCCATGATCATATTAAATGGCGGTGCAGGCTCGAAGGGCCGAATGGCCTACTCCTGCATCTAATTTCTATGTTTCTATGTTTTCTAATATCATCATCAAAATATCACAATACTATTGTTTTGAAGCTACCAGATTTACTTAATGACATCCTTACATCCTACAGAAATGCTCTTGTTCTTGAGTTTAAGAATGATATTCTACCTGATGGAACCTCATGAACATCGCTTTATTAGAATGTTTACGTATCAATTATTAACAGTGTTGATGAGATTATATAGTTTCCACAGGAATGTTCTTTTCCTTCAACAAAATTCTTACACGAGTTTAAGATCTTATAAACAGTTAACTAAAACATTTTTTTTTATGATTTTTGTTGAGTAAAGATCCGAGCCTATTGATTTTTTCCAGTTTATCTCAAATATGGAAGCACCTAGATAGAATGTCTCTATAAATGCAAAAGCATGGAGATTATCCTTTGAAGCAATTCAAAAGACTTGATGTTTAATCCAGTTTAAATCCTGTGTAGAAACCACATATTCTCCCAGTGTAAATTTCTGCAATGCTGTTTTGGAGAGGTCCCATCTCCTTAATCTTCCTTTTTATATTAAATTATTACTTATTAAAGTCTGGGGTTAGATAAACCATCCCTTGGTCGACTTGTTCTATAAGCAGAATCTGTTTTGTAGGAAGTTTTGAATGTCGTGTAAATGATTGTAGACAATAGATGGATTATTTTTCTTCCTCTTATGCTCTTAAAATATTCAATGAAAAACTAAATCAAGCAATTTGCAGGACAATATCATGCATGGCACTGATTAATTTTACAGTTAAATGGAAATCATATTTTTCTGTCAACAGTTTAAACAATGTCTTCACAAATTTTACCTGTTTTTCATTTGCAACAGAGAATTCTGATTAGCATGAATCTGTGTGTGATTTAAAGTCTGTTGTATAAACAAGGAGTGCATATCAATCAGCTTTGCAAAAGCAGTAACTGAAAAATAAATTGAAATTTTAGTCTTTACTGTTAAGTTGAACAAAAGATACAAAACAATCTGTTATTTCTCAATCAAAATTGTCAAATGTTACAGACTTGATAATAGCTAGGAGTTTGTTATTGAACAGCCACAGATTCAGTCGAAGCAATCATGTGTGTAAAGGCACCTTTGGGAATGCAGGCTGAAGCCAAAGATAATGGAATGGAATAGTTGACCATGCCTCATTTATCAAACCTTTAGGCTTGAAAACGAATGAACTGTCGTGACAGCAAAACAAATCATTGTAATCATCAAGGAATCAAGGTTGATGAGAAACAAAGGGAATATTCTGAAATGTCAGTGATCAAAATACCGTGAAGAGAACAGTAGGTGGTGCCAAAGTCCATGCGTACGAAGAAGCCATGCGCACTTAGCAATCATGGGATTACTGGTTAGGAATCTAACATGTTTAGACAAGACCCATTGACAGAAAATAAATCAAAATACTATAGTCTTGGATTGATGTAATTAAACCTTCAGTGGAAGCAGACCTGTGTATAGAGGCAGTGGTGATGTTAACACAGACACAATCAAGAAACATTTTTGGCCTGTAAATAATTTTCTTTCAACAGGAATCTACATGAATTTCTTTTTTTTTAATATGTTTTTGGCCATTATCATATTTTGATTGAGTTTTTATTGCATAAATTAATACTGAGTTTAATACTCAAAAGTAGAAATTGGGCATTGTTCCACAGAAGACAAACATTGGAAATCAAGCACTAGGAAATCAAACACAAATCAAGCCAGCAGCATGTACGTTATTTCAACTTTTTTTTGTGTTTTCTGGTGGGTCTAAATGTTAGTTTAGATGTCTCTTGGTGTGCCTTGTGTGGGGGGGGAGGGGGAAACCGCTTTCAGTCACCTCCTCGACGGAGAGGCAACTTTTCCATGTCGCCTCCCTTGCGGCCTAACAGCATGGATTGGAGCTGCCTTTCCCGGAGTCAGGCCCAGAGCTTCCGCAGCAGGTGCAGTGTGGACTTTTCTATTGTGGAGCGGGCAAACCTTTGTCAGGGGTCATCAGAGACGAGTGCTTTGATCGCTGGCCTGGTGACTTTGGCATCATGGGAACGTGGTCTGCAGAGCTTCTAGCTGCGAGTGTGGCATGGACATACCATCCGAAGCCTGGGATCCCTTGCCGGGAATCATAAGAGAAGAGATCCGACCGCCGGCCTGTGGCCTATAACATCCTGAAGCAGCGGTCTCCGGTAGGAAAGTGCTGATTCGGGCACTCCAAGCTGTGTTTGACCATCCTGACGTCGGAGTTTTGATCATCCCGACGAGAGAGCCTGGACATCGGGCCACCCTTAGAGGCGACTACGGAGTGTTCATGGCCCCGACCACGGATGAACAAAGGAGGAGGACTGACTGAACTTTGTTGCCTTCCACCACAGTGAAGAATGCTGTGGTGGATGTTTGTGTTAAATTCTCTTGTGTATTGTGTGTTCTTTTTTTTAAAGTGTATCGCTGCTGGCAAATTTATTTCACTGCATCTTCGGGTTCATGTGACAAATAAAATTGACTTTGACTTTGGATTTAATCATATCCATGAGGGAAACAATCACTTTAATTTTGATTTCATCAGTAAAGGTGTTAATTTGGATAGATGAATCTCAAGTTTCACATTTAATATCATAAGCGCTACATCAAAATTCAAATGCAAACTATGTAAGAAAAGCATTCTACAAATTATAGGTTTTAAGAAAAGATTGTGGTATGACTGTGTTCAAAATCAAAATAACAATAATTCTTATCCCCTACTTCATCATTTAGGAAAAATTAAAAGACTATCAAAGGAATAGCACTGAAAATATTAAAATGCTATATCTCCAATCGATCAATGCATGTTTCTATTTCTAGAGGAAAGACCTTAGGATGTACCTATGGGGGGGGGGGGGGGGGGGGGGGTGTTGGGGGGGATGGGTTGTGTGGGGGGAGGGGTTGTGCGGGGGAGTTGTTGTGTGGGGGAGGGGTTGTGCGGGGGAGAGGGGTTGTGTGTGGGGCCGCTCTGGAGATGGGTGATTGGGCGCAAACCGGAAGAGGACAAGATGAGAGTTTAGTAATTGTACAGAAGATGCTCTGCACAGACCCAGCCCATCCAATCTAACCATACAAACACTTTGCTGCTCCATGAAAACCTCCAACTCTTCCCACTTTATTTATGATCATCCATGAAACCCTCTTTCATCTCTATGCATTTATCTGGCTTCTCCTTGCTGGTGAACTCCATTCCTGTTCTGTGTTCTAACCACGGTAAAATGTTCCTTTTGGATTGTTACAACAATTTAATTACTCCTAGCTTTGGTGCATAACATAGCTGGAGATATGGGCGGAGACGGAGGAATTGGGAGTAGGGGATGGAGTCCTTACAGGAAGCAGGGTGGGAAGAAGTGTAGTCCAAATAGCCATGGGAGCCAGTAGGCAACCACAGGATATGCTATACTTGGTGCTTTACGTCCCCCCTTGACTCCATTTAAGGACCCTAGCAGTCGTTCCAGGTGCGACAGAGGTTCACCTGCACCTCCTCCAACCTCATCTATTGCATCCGCTGCTCTAGATGTCAGCTGATCTACATCGGTGAGACCAAGCGCAGGTTTGGCGATCGCTTCGCCGAACATCTCCGCGCTGATCGCAATAATCAACCTGATCTCCCGGTGGCTCAGCACTTCAACTCCTCCTCTCATTCCGAATCCCACCTTTCTGTCCTTTGCCTCCTCCACGGCAAGTGTGAGGACCACCGGAAATTGGAGGAGCATCACTTTGTACCCCAGCGGTATGAACATTGATTTCTCTAATTTCAGGTAGTCCCAACTGTCTCCTCCCCTTCTCAGCTCCCCCTCAGCCCTCTGGCTCCTCCGCTTCTTTTCTTCTTCCCGCCCCCCCTCCCCCCTTCCCTCAGCCGCACATCAGTCTGAAGAAGGGTTTTGGCCCAAAACGTTGCTTATTTCCTTTGCTCCATAGATGCTGCTGCACCCGCTGAGTTTCACCAGCATTTTTGTCTACCTTTGTTTGTGTATGCCGATGACTTATGCATTGCAACACAATCCTCAGACTTCAGCCAGATTGAGACCATATTAGAGGCTGCTCTGCAGAATATGACAACATACTACTAACAGAACTCCCTGCGCCCAAACCCAACATAAACGCAAAGCGCAGCTTTCCAACTTCAGAACCGGGACGCAAAACGTCAACTGCAGGTGCGATGGAATGATGTCCTGTGGGAACACTGCAAAGCCCCAAATTTCCCAGGTGTGGTCCTTGATCACATATTATATTATCACCAATATGTTGACAAAACCAAGGCGAAGGTCAAAACCTGGAACAATGTCATCGAAAAATTGGCAAACAGCTCATTTGGAAGTGACCTGAAAACAATCCACACAGCAGCCCTGGTGCTCTGTTTCTCATTGGCAGAAAATGCAAGCCCCATCTGGAGCCACTCTAAACATGCACACAAGGTGGACTCTGCATTGAACACTGCCTGCATGAAAACCACAGGGTGCCTGAAGCCGACAAAGGTTGAACATCTGTACGAGCTGGCTGACAACGATGAACCATCTCGAAGAGGTGATCGGGCAGCTGCAGTAGAACGCTTCAATGCGGACACATAGCCCCATCACTCTTTGCACAATCACCAACATGCCAAGAACTGCTTGAAGAGTCGGAACAGCTTTATGGAACTAGAGCCAAGCTTGCCAGGCAACAAAACCAAACAACAGAAAGCACCAGGCCACATCTGCAATATTACTGGAAAGCCCTAAACCGCTTCCGCACTGGTGTGGGATGTTGCGTACTCAACCTGAAGAAGTGAGGCTTCTTGGACTCTAACAAGTGCAACTGTGGAGAGTAACAAACAATGGCCCACCTACTGACTTGCGGCGGAGAGGCATGCAGTGCGGATGATCTCCGCAGAGACACAGATGTGGCACTGGCTGTGGCAAAGCAATGGCAGAACGTCGTCTGACACGCGAACGGACCTTGTGAACCTACTTTGCACTGCCACAATAGCAAGGATGTCCTTCCTCAAATTAGGAGACCAAAATTGCACACATTACTCCAGAAGTGGTCTCACCAGTGCCCTGTTCAACTGCAGAAGTACCTCTTTACTCCTATACTAACAACTTCTCGTTATGACGGCCAACAGGCCATTATCTTTCTTCATTGCCTGCTGTACCTGCATGTTTACTTTCAGTGACTGGTGTGCACGGACACCCAGGTCTCATTGCACTTCCCTTTTTCCTAGGCAGACACCATTAATATAATAATCTGCCTCCTTGTTCTTGCTGCCAAACTGGATAACCTTACATTTATCTATATTATACTGCATCAGCCCACTCACACAACCTGTCCAACTCACCCTGCAACCTCCTACCATCCCCTTTGCCGTTCACACTGCCACACAGCTTTGTGTCACCTGCAAATTTGCTAGTGTTACTTTTAATTCCATCAATTAAATCATGAATATATATATTGTAAATAGTTGCGGCCCCAGCACCGAGTCTTGTGGCACTCTACTTGCCACTGCCTGCCATTCTGACAGGGACGCGTTTATTCCTACTCTTTGTTTCCTGTCTGCCTACCAATGCTCTATCCATGGCTGCCTGCCCCTTTTTAAGGGATACGTCCATGGCCTGGTGCGGATGGAAAGGGAATACGCCCTGTCTGCTGCTGAGCACCGAGGGGGGTTGAATGTATCATGGACAAGGATTGCAATATAGTTGTTTAGCAGTTGCTTAGCATATTTGTTCGTCTTGTATTATGGTGGTGTTTTGTTTTATTGTATTGTAAATACTATTTTAATATTTAAATAAATATCTTTGATTAAAATATTTTTAAAAAAAGCTCTATCCATGTGCTCTAATTTTCCCCACTAATCTCCTGTGTGGGACCTTATCAAATGCTTTCAGAAAGTCCAGATACCCTGCATCCACTGGCTCTCCTTCATCTATTTTACTTGTCACATCCTCAAAACATTTCAGAAGATTAATCAAGCAGGATTTCCCCTTCATAAATCCATGCTGACTTGGACTAATTATTTTACTGCTACCCAAATGCGCCGTTATTACTTCTTTAATAATTGACTCCAACATCTTCCTCACCACCGATGTCAGGCTAACTGGTCTATAATTCCCCGCTTTCTCTCTTCCTCCTTTCTTGAAAAGTGGGATAACATTAGCTACCCTCCAATCCACAGGAACTGATTCTGAATCTATAGAACATTGGAAAATGATCACCAATGCATCCACGATGCATCTGCCACCTCCTTGAGTACCCTAGGATGCAAACCATCAGGCCCTGGGGATTTATCAACTTTCAGTCCCATCAGTCCACCCAATAATATTTCTCGCCTAATGCAAATTTCTTTCAGTTTCTCTATCTCCCTGGATCTTATGTCTTCTAGTACATCTGGGAGATTATTTGTGTCTTCCCCTAGTGAAGACAGAACCAAAGTATCTGTTCAACTCTTCTGCCATTTCCTTGTGCCCCATAATAATTTCACCTGTTTCTGCCTTCAAGGCATCTACATTTGTCTTTACTAAAGAAACTTTTACTATCCTTCTTTGTATTCTTGGCCAGCTTAAATCTTGTACATCATCTTTTCACCCCGTGTTGCCCTTTTTGTTACCTTCTGTTGTCCTTTGAAAGTTCCCCAATCATCTGGCTTCCCGCTAGTGTTTGCTATGTTATACACCTTTTCCTTTAGTTTTATTCCATCCCTAACTTCCCTTGTCAGTCACAGTTGCCTCTTACTCCCCTTAGAATCTTTCTTCCTCTTTGGAATGAAATGATCTTGCATCTTCTGGATTATGCCCAGAAGTTCCTGCCATTGCTGTTCCACAGTCATTTCTGCTGGGATCCTTTTCCAGTCGACCTTGGCCAGCTCCTCTCTCTTCATAGTCCCCTTTGTTCAACTGCAACACTGACAGTTCTGATTTAATCTTCTCCCTCTCATATTGCAGATTAAAACTTATCATATTATGGTCGCAACCTCCTAGCAGTTCCTTTACCTTGAGTTCCCTTTATTAAATCTGGTTCATTAGACAACACTAAATCCAGAATTGCCTTCTCTCTGGTAGGCTCCAGTACAAGCTGCTCTAAGAATCCATCTCCAAGAATCCAACAAACCCTCTTTCTTGAGTTCCAGAACCAACCTGATTTTCCCAGTCTACCTGCATATTGAAATCTCCCATAACCACAGTGGCATTACCTTTGTTACATGCCAATTTTAACTCCTGCTGCGACTTGCACCCTATATCCAGGCTACTGTTTGGGGGCCTGTAGATAACTCCCATTAGTGTCTTCTTACCGTTACAATTCCTCAATATCCACAGCGTCTCTACATCGTCAGTCCCTATGACACCCCTCACAAGGTACTGAATTTCATCCCTCACCAACAGAGCTACCCCACCTCCCCAGCCCACCTGTCTGTCTTTTCTATAGGACGTATAACCCTGAATATTCAGTTCCCAGTCCCGATCCTCCTGCAGCCATTTCTCTGTAATCCCCACAATGTCATATCTACCGATCTCTAACTGAACCTCAAGCTCATCCACTTTACTTCTTATACTTTGTGCATTCATATATAATACTTTTAATCCATTGCTCACCTCACCTTTCACATCGATTCTTATTTCACTTGGCTATACTCTCCTATCCCTTCGTGAGATTTCTGTCCCGTTAATTCTGGTGTCTTTCGTAACTTTTCCTATACTCTCTTTCCATTTAACTCCATCCTTCTATTTCCAATTTGTTTCCTATCAGGATGTGCTCTCAGCTCCAGAAAGTATAATCCTTCACAACATCAACTTCTGTTGTGCTATTATCCTAGTCGGTCTTAATTGGAAAGTCTCCTGTGCCTCTACATTCTTTTAATAAGATGGAGACCAGAATTGTGCAGAGTTTATGAATTTTAGTAGACCTGAGATTTATATGGAATCCAATAGAATGAACTGTACAGGGAATCCTACTAAAATGACTGTGGAAAATTTTAGTCTCCTTATTAAACGGGCATGGAGGCAGCATAGGAAATGCAAACAAAGCTGACAGGAACAACCAGATAATGCAGAAGTTAATGATATAATATATGCTATTTAATACTATGTTTATTCTCTGCCACTAGAACTACTGAAAGGTGATGAAGCAGTAGAGTTGCTGCCGAACAGCGCTTGCAGCAATGGAGATCTCGATTACGGGTGCTATCTGTACATTCTCCCCGTGACTCCAAGATCTTCAGTTTTCTCCCATACTTCAAAAAAGTTTAGGCATGTGTAATTGTCTCTAGAGTGTGAAGGATAGTGTTAATATTCAGGGGTCGCTGGTCAGTGCGGACTCAGTGGGCTGAAGGGCCTGTTTCCACACTGTATCTCTAAATTAAATTTGCACAGAACTATTCTCCCTGCTTCTTATTTTAGGTTGAAATGATCCATGAAATGTTAACAGTTTGAAGAAACAGATGGGAGAAAAGCTATTATTTTGGCTGAGGGAAGTATATTTTAGTAAGTGCCAAATGAATTAATTGACTGAAGGAATATTTAGGCATAGGTAATGTTTTTATTACTTGCTTTGTAAATCATCCAATAGCAGTCTGATGCTGGAACAGGAATGAAAGGATAGGTTCACACCAAAACGGAATACTCTTCAATCTACGAATATCCAAATTAACAACTGTTCTTTAAATTGGCACTCCAACAGCTTGTATTTGCGCAATGCGAGAGACGATATGTCGCACATGCGTGCTGGACGGGGTCTTCACGTAGTCACTCACGTGACTCCGAAGTAAAATAGGCTTTTTGAATTCAAAGTTGGATCTGATTTGTGAACATCTTTTATTAATAAAAAGAAATAATGCACAACATTTTCAGCTAAGCCAATTTCTGAATCCATGGGATAAAACGCTACAGGAATATGTAAATATGTTACTGTTAGAGCGTTGTTTTTAGGGGGCAGATGTGATCACACACACACACACACACACACACGCACACACACACACACACGCACGCACACATGCACACACACACACACGCACGCACGCATGCACGCACACACACACACGCACACACACACACGCACGCACACACACACACCCACACACACACGCACGCACACACACACGCACACACACACACACACGCACGCACACACACACACACGCACGCACGCACGCATGCACGCACACACACACACGCATGCGCGCACGCACGCACACACACACACGCACGCACACACACACACACACACACACACACACACACACACACACACACACACACACACCCAAAATCAGATTTTTAAGTATATACTAGACCAAGGGGGACCCGTTACAAACACACTAACCACCCCCGAAACACGCAGGGAGGAGGCGGGTGAGAGGGGGGAGGGGAGGTGAGAGGGGGGGGTAGTGGGGTGAGAGGGGAGGAGGTGGGGAGAGGGGAGGAGATGGTGGAGATGGGGGGAGGAGGGGAGGAGAGAAGGGAGGGAGGTGGATGTGGATGTGGATGTGGAGGGGGGAGAGAAGTTGAGAGGGGTGAGGTGGAGGGGGGAGAGGGGGTGAGAGAGGGGGAAGAGGGAGGGGAGAGAGAGAGGAGGGGGGAATGAAGGGGGAGTGGGGAAGGGGGGGGCGAAGCGAAGTGAGGGATTTCCTAGAGAGGGAGCGGGCAGAGAGGAGAGGGAGGGGCAGAGAGAAAGGGGGGCAGAGAGGAAGGGGCGGGGGCAGAGAGAGGGGGGGGGGTGCATAGAGTGGGGGGCAGAGAGGGAGAGGGGCAGAGAGGGGGAGGGCAGAGGGGGGGAAGTGTCGGGGGACAGAGAGGAAGGACCCTCCCCATCCCCTCTTCTCCTTCCCCTCTGAACCCCCCTCCACCCCTCCATCTCGCCCCCACCCCCCCACCCCGCTATTCCCCCCAACCCGCACCCCCCCTCTCTCAACCCCTCTCTCTGTCTCTCTCTCTCTTTGTGCCTCGTGGAGGGGATAGAGAGGGAGGGGGAGGGGGTAGAGGCAGCTGCTACTGAAGGCATAGAGCACAACCCTCCTCTTCAGGCGCCGGGCCTGAGCTAGGCTGCGGGCGTCATTGACCAGAGCGAGGCCCGCAGCGCTCTGAGGACGGTGAAAACAGCGGAGGGCCTGCCGTTCATGACTTCCCCGAGGGTGAACGCACTCACCGGCGTGACAGAAGATCGGGCGGGGGAGACTGAGAGGAGGTCGTCCCTGTGACGGGCGACGGCGACTTTTCAACTGCGCTTTTCCGCCGTTGTCACGACTTCCGCCGCCATGTTGTTGAACTTAAAGAAGCCCAGTGGAGCGTGCAGCACGACTTGATCACGTGTTCACGGGCTTCAACCCAGTGCCTTTTAAAAAAAAAAATAATTTATTTTAAATTTTTTTAATCAAAAATATTTATTCAAATATTAAAATAGTATTTACAATACAATAAAACAAAACACCACCATAATACAAGACAAACAAATATGCTAAGCAACTACTAAACAACTATATTGCAATCCTTGTCCAGGATACATTCAACCCCCCTCGGTGCCCAGCGGTCGCGGAATTCCCTCAGGGTGCCTGTAGACAGGGCGTATTCCCTTTCTATCCGCACCCGGCCATGGACGTATTCCCGGAAAAGGGGCAGGCAGCCGGCTCGGGTAGAGCCCTCCACCGTCTGGCGCCATGATTCATGGATGGCCTGCTTGGACAGGCCCAGGAGCAACCCAACCAGGACATCTTCAGCCCTACCCTCTCCCCTATGCACAGGGTGTCCAAAGATGAGGATTGTGGGTGAAAAATGCAGCCAGAAGGCAAGGAGCAGCCCCTTTAGATATTCAAACAGTGGCTGCAGCCTCACGCACTCCATGTACACGTGGCACACACACTCTTCCAGCCCACAAAAGTGGCAGGCGGAACCCAGTGCCTTGGGGGGGGGAGGGATGCTGGGCCACGTAACTCGCAGCTCGCTGCTACGCGAGGAGCAAAGGCATTGTGACGTAATGCAGCTGGCTTCAGCAGTTAGATTTAAAAACAATTTTAGTAAAACAACTCGGGAAATAAATAACCACATTTTCAGATGAGGAGATTTTTGAAATCACGAGGTAAATCTCTACCGGAATAAGTAAAATGTTTCTCCGTTACAGCGTCGGGTTTTGGAGGAGATGTGACTGACAAACAAACATCCAAACAAACGTACATCCAAGATCAGAGTTTTAATAGTTATATAATAGGATGCTAGTCACCATGTTCCAGGAACAATGTGGAGGTAATTGTCGGAGGTTCAACAATTTACAAGAGTGCTGCCTGGATTAGAGGTTATTAGCTTTTAAAAGAGTTTGCATAAACTCGGATCGTTTTCTCTGCAGCACAGGAGGTTGAGGGAGGATATGATCAGAGTTCCAGAGGCAGCACGTTGCAATGCAGATATGTGAGCGGAGAAGGTGTCTGGGTGACAACACTTTGGCAGATTCAACAGACTCTGATGCTTCTGTGCCAACTGGTAGACCAAACCGTGAAAGGAGAGTCCCCAAGCGATACGACGATTTTGTGTTATTGATTATGATACTGTTTAGTATGATACTGTTTATTATGATACTGTTTATTATGATACTGTCTATTATAATATTGTTTATTATGAGCAAGGAGTTTATTAACGTTACAAGAGTGTAAAAAATTGCATTTGGTTTGTAGTAGTAATGCATCTGTTTCGTGAGTTATTGGAACACAAATGAAAACACAAACATGTTTTGTAAGAATTTAATTGGAAAGTATATTAGAAAGGACACATATTATTTTAAAGTTTAATTCTGGTAAAGGGGGATGATGATGATATGCAAATATCATGACCTTTGTATCAGATGACTTGGAGATCAGATCACGTACACTGTGTAAGCCTTGGCTGGAGGCCATGGCTGAGTGAGATAATAAACACAAAGCCTAAAGAATGCAACCTATAAATATTATGTCAGTATCATTATTATTCCACATATAAGGCCAGGATCTGACAGATGTGTGAATGTGTGTGTATTTATTTGTTTGTGTGTGATCACATCTACTCGAAAAAAACGACGAGCGAACAGGATTTTTTTTACATATTCTGGTAGAGATTTACACCCTGGTCAAAAATCTCTGCCCCTCCTCTCTCCCCCCCCCCCTCTCTCTCCCCCCCCCTCTCCCCCCTCCTCCCCCCCCCCTCTCTCCCCTCCTCCTCTCCCCCTCTCCCCCTCCCTCTCTCTCCCTCTCTCTCTCCTCCCTTTCTCCCCCCTCTCTCTCCCCCCCCCCTCACTCCGACTCGGCTCTGCCCGGGCCTCTGCCCCACTCTCTCTCTCCCCTTTCGCCCAGGCCTAACCCCCCCTCTCTCTCTCTCCCCCTTGGCCCAGGACTTCCCCCCCTCTCTCTCCCTCCCTCAGCCTCTGTGTGCCTCTGTGTTCCTTTCTGTGCCTGTGTCCCTCTCTATGTCCCTCTCTGTGCTTCTGTGTCCCTCTCTGTGTCCCTCTCTATGCGTCTGTGTCGCTCTCTGTGCCGCTCTCTGTGTCGCTCTCTCTCACTCTCTGTGTCGCCCTCTGTGTGCCCCTCTCTGTGTTCCTCTGTGTCACTCTCTGTGCCTCTGTACCCCCCTACCTCTCCATCTCTAGCTGCACCTGCGAGTTGGGGGCTATACGTGAGTGGATAGGGCTGGGGATGATGTAAAGAGTGAATTAATAATATTCATATAATATCAATGGGGGTGGTTACTTTGTGTGTGGGGGTAGTTAGTGTGTGTGAGGGGTTGGTTGGTGTGTGTGTGACGCCACAGGCCGCCCCCTCCCCCAACAACCGCACGATAATAGTAGGGTGATGGAAACACAAATGGCACAAATGGCATTCAGTTATTGTCTAGCATAGACATTGTCTAGCATAGCATCAGTATCTCACCATGGTTAATTTTAAATGCCATCTGTCACTACTGTAGACCATTTCCATGCCTTTTTATTAATAATTTAATAGAAATCACACACATAATTTTGTTACGAACGTACAATTAAAATGATCGTTTGAACCTATTACTGATAGTATTTCAATGCACTTTCTAAATGTAAAGCATGGTGAAATCTAAAGGTTCAAATTCAATTACAAGTCCTGTCAAGGCAAGGATTTGAAAGAAAATAGATTTTTCTTCTGCTGGTAAGGAACACCAAAGCATTGAAGATAACTGTCTAATTCTGATTCTGGGTTTAAAATGAATAGAACTCATTTCAAATTAAAAAATACAATTTTGCCATATATATATATATATATATATTAACAAAGAACATTCTGGGCGAATAAAATAATCAAATGTTTTTGGGATGGAAAACAAAATGCTACAGCAGTTGTAATTATCAATTGCAGTTTTATATCAAAGTCTCATGATGAGACTATGTGAAGAACCCACCAGCCCACATGCGCGTCAATAGGTTGTCGTATGGCGTGGGATTCAGAGGCATTCGAAAATGCTCCTGCAGGTAAGCTGTTTTTCTTTGCAGGAACGGCCCGCTGGCTCCGAAAATAGAGGCAGCAGGCTCGGAGAGGCTGACAGGCGCGACCTGCACAGTAAGCTCCACCAAGGCTCCGAAAGAGCAGCCTGTCCCACTGGGCACAGAGACACTGGCAGGCGCGACCTGCATAGCAATGTCCATTTAAAGCTCCGAAAGGGAGCTGTTTGGCAAGCGTTGGGCCGAAGATGTGGACAGGCACGGCCTGCAAAAGGAACTTCGCTGAAGCTCCGATAAGGATGTTGATCCGGGCTCGGAGATGCTGGCAGTTAAGGTCTGCTCACTAACGTCCATGGAAGCTCCGAAATGGAGCAGCCTGGTGACCCAGGCTTGGAACATAGTCTGGCAGCATAGTCTGTCTAATACCTTCCACTAGCTCTGAAACAATACAGGTTGGCGCCCCGGGCACAGAGAGGCTGGCAGGGGGGCCTGCACAGCAACCGCTGAAAGTTCCTAAATGGAGCAGCTTGTTGGAACCGGGCTCAGAGACGCTGACAGCGTGGCCTGCTCAGCAATCTCTGTGAAAGCTTCCAGAAGGGGCAGCTTGTCTATCCTGGTTCAGGGTAGACCAACTTGAAACTGGCGGTACAAATTGATCATATAGGCCAGGGAAGCACTGCTTCAACATCTATGATTGTGGTTATCAGGCTGCCCACAAGAGTGAGGAAGGTGCATTTCATTGATAGAGGCAGTTAAACTCAGATATTTGAGGATATTTCCTGCTAAGAGGCAGGGAGTTTGAGGATTCCCTCAACACATGCTAAATGATTTCAGCTCAGCTAAAAAGAGTTGCCAGCATGCTGGAACATCATTTGCCATCCTCTCGGGGATAGGTGAACCAGTAAAGACCGAACTGGCATGCAGCATATTTACCTGACTTGCAGGGTTGTGTTGTTAAAGTAAAAAACAAATAAATAAATAAATAAATAAGAAAGAAATAAAAATAAATAATAATAATAAGCAAAAACTCCATGTGAGCAGTTTGGCGACCCAAGTTCAGGGTAGGCCAAGCCAAAACGGCAAAATGTCCAGAAGGATAATATTGGGCAGGAAGGTACTGCCTCAACATCCATTGAGGATATCATCTGTAGGGCTGATTGAGAGGCTGGTCGAAGGGAATGTGTTGCACACACTGGCGACCGAGATCGGTAGTTCCAGTCAGAGGTCTGCGGCAGCAATACCTGGATCAGGGTTGCATTATGATATCTCCCACTCTGAGGAGTGGTGTTTTGAGGATTATTCGTGGAGACTCTGACTGTGCGGTAGTTGACAGTTAACTCGAATTCCCACATCAAGTGGATGATATGCTTCAACTCAAGTCTCATAAGAATTTGCCACCCCTTCGGGGATAAGAGAAAGAACTGGCAAGTAGCATTGGTTATTTGACAGCTCATCAGCTGATTGAGAAGTTCATGCAGGACACTGCTGGACAGTATGCTAGTCCTGATTTCTGCCAGACACTGGAGGTCTGTAGATTAATGCCACCATTTGGGGCTATCTGAAGGGCAAATTCTCAAAGAAGGAATACGGCATTTGCAAGGTTAGTGGAGGGCCTGAGGTTAACCCAATATGCTAATTTTGTGCAAGGCTAGTATGTGCAGTCTGCAAGTACCTCTTTGGAGAAGACTTGGGCTAGCAAGCAAAAGACTTGCAAGAGGAATGCCAGGCTGCGGCGGGTGTGGTAAAGACAACCTTTGAGGGTAAGACTCCCGTTTTCCTGCATGCATATTATCCCTACCAAATTAATGGCAGATACAGCTACACTGAGGCTGGTTGGAGCACCAGGCCCACACAATTAAAACCAAGCCAGAGGGCTTTTTATTTGCAGGTTTTAGTGCTCACCATGGAGGCAGCACGCTCCACACACTCAGCACATTTCCCAGCTGGCCACAATGCCTGAGCCAAGGGGACCGAGCAAAGTCTAGGGTCAGTTGACTCTATTGATCATCCGCCTAAGGCCATTTTTGGTGGTGTCAGTCTCAGGGGTTGCTGGATCGTGGTGGCTGGGGGATGATACTCACCTTTTGTCTATTATTTTATTGGCAGCATTGGTGGTTTTTATAGCAAGTGCTTTCTTAGAAACTGCCTTGATCACATCTACAGCCACAGTCTGTCTCGTCATGGACAGCAAAGCGACAGTGAGGTGGAGGCCGTTGAGGTATGCAAATATTATTCCATCAGTCGCATGAGATGTGCTGACGATATTCAAGTTGGAGATAGGTTGAGATGGTTCAACAACAGGTGGGGACAGATAACCTCCGATCTTTCCATTTTACAAATCTTAGACGGCTATAAGTTTCTTGCAGATTAATTTCTTCCCTGGCAAGAGAAGCCAAGAATTCCGTACATTCAGTCTAAAGAGGAAACTATGGCTATCCAAGTTGAAACAGAGACATTTCACAAAAGGATGAGCAGGCTGTCCATGAACTAGAGGGGTATATTTTTAATATCTTCTCACGGTTGAAGAAAAGTGGAGGATGCCAAATCATTCATAGGATTTGCCTAGTCTGAACATGTGCTTGGTATAACCATTTTAAGATGGATAATTTTCATTCAGCAAAATAGCTGATTACAGAGGATTGCTTTAGGGCCTCAATTGATCTCGAAGGTGCATACTTTTCCATATCAATACACGAGAGTCACAGGTTATCTAAGGTTTATCTGGAAGTGTCAGTTGTGGAAATGTTAGGCTCTACCTAAGGGGTTGACTTCAGCCCTAGGCTATTTACAAAAATTCTAAAGTCAATGTTGCCCTACTCAGATTTAAAGGGCATTTTGTCATGGAGTTTATAGAGGACATGCTTATTGTAGGGAAGAGATCAGGTGTCACAGATTTGGGTGTTTCAGCAACCAAGGCACTCCTGGAATATCTAGGGTTTGTTATTCATCCAGGAAAGTCCATACTGGAACCAGCATTATCTATTACATATTTAGGTTTTGTCATAAACTCTGTAGATATGTCTCACAACCTACACACAGATAAGGCTCAGGGTATTTATCAGTAGATGCCTCCAAAGATAATTCAAGATGAGGCAACAAGAATTATAGTAGTGCCAATTGGCCTCCTCAACCATGGCTTCCATTGTAAATAAGTCCGCTGAAAGAAGCTCCTATATTTGCTCGAAGACACGAGCAGTGGCTAGTTCAACTTATTTCTCGTGCATCTATCACTGCATGGTTGTATGGAAAGTTTTGTGAAGAGACACATGCAAGCTACTTTTAAACAGAAGTAGCAGAGGTTTGTGGTTTTCATTCAGTTTGGGTTTAAGAGAAGCGACTTTGTTATAGTGCAATTAACACTGCTCTTACTGTGTTGTCGTTGTATCTGGTACTAAGTGGGACAATAAATGATTGTTTTTCACCCACTGTTGACTAAAGTTATGGAAGGTGTATTTTATATAATGTTTATTATGTAAAAAGGTACACTGAGGTTACTAAGAACCTATGAGATGAAGAAAAAGTTTCTTCATAGTTATATAATAGTTTCTCAAGAGATTGTTGTGGAAGACTATTTCAAGATGGACAGAGTGTAAGCAGCTGAAAGTAGGAGTGAATACAAATCATTTCAAGTCTCACACTACCAGGGCGGCTGGATCGTCAGCAGCCAAGAGAATGGATATTCCCTTTTGATCACTTTCTTGCAACAACAGGAGGCTCAGATAAGTGCACTTTCAGAAGTTATAACATTTTGTTGAATATGTCTGGACGGTTGCAGATAAAATTCTGAACAGTGTTGCATGAGCTATTGTCTAACCCAAAGGCAATTGGGACTATGGTCCAATTAAGGGTGATGTACATGTATGTAAAGTTAGCATCATGTTGTTAGCATCATGTCTTTTCTACCATTTATGGTTTATCTGTTTAATGTTTTCACATACAGATGGGTTTACTGCATGAAACCACAGGACTTCGAAGGCTTCATGTAGTCTCATCACGAGACTTTGATATAAAATAGAAAGATTAAATGAGAACTTACCGTTTGAAGTTTGATCTTTAGTTTATGAGAAGTTGGAGTGAGAGACTACGTGCCCTCCACTCCCAACCCAGAATCTCATAAAGATGATTTGGTAAGTCAAGCATTATTAATCTTTCTATAGTTTAATTTGGTGCTAGTGGTCTGTGGTTTCATACAGTTGCTTTGAAGGTTGACAAATGCGGGCTGGCGGGTTCTTCACATAGTCTCTCACTTCAACTTCTCGCCTCTGATGTTTATCTCACCTTACTCAACCTACGGAACATCATCCGCGACCCTCTCCTGTGATCTGCAGCAGAACCGCTCGTGTCATGGCAAACCCACTCCACCCTGCCGATGGTCAAGCAACTACTGGAACCACAAGTTCGTGCACCGTCAGTTTTCCAATCCCAGCTCCAATGCTGCTGTGACGTACAAAGAAAATACAATGATAAAACCAGCTCTCCGCTTCAACCGCTCAACAAGGGACAGGTTATCTATTTGCGATCACTCCGAGGTTACGACCACCTCGGAGTCATTCTGGGGTCAACCGCAGAGTTTCGCTCATACCTGGTCAGTAGTGACAATGGCATCTATCTGCGAACTCACCAACACCTCCTCCCGGTTAATGAACCGGCACCACCACGACCTTACCCGGACCAGCCCGCCAGTCTTCCCTCATGCTCTGCGAATGGTACTACAGCGATTCCTCTGCTGGTGCCAGCGCCATCCATGCCTTCCCCGGTGCCCCCGTCTCCACCAGTTTCTACTTCTTCACGTTCGCCCGATAAGGGACTTATCAGCGAAAGATGAGATGCTGGGGGGGGTTGTTATTACCATACAGGTGCAAATCATGTCTGCAAGCCAAAGCCACTGATTGGAAAATTTACCAGCTAAACTTCAACTGTGCATGACCCGTTTATGTGCTCACAAATGCAGTAAAGTAATAAATGTTGCACCTTACACTGGTGTTTTACAACATGCCCTACTAACCAATATATAAATATATATATATATATATATATATATATGCTTTAAGAGGAAGGATGTACTGTAGATTAACCCTCATTAATTCATGCCATTTATAACATTCACCACACAAGTGTGCAAGCCACCCTTTACATGGTATAACGGTACTACACAAAATCAGCTAACTCTGACTCTAACTACGGCACGAGAATTCCTGCTATTCTCCATGGCGGCTTCATGCTCGCCACCGCAAATTTTTCAACATGTTGAAAAATTCACGGCGACTATAATGAGGCCACAACTATATAACCATATAACCATATATAACAATTACAGCACGGAAACAGGCCATCTCGACCCTTCTAGTCCGTGCCGAACACGTATTCTCCCCTAGTCCCATATACCTGTGCACAGACCATAACCCTCCATTCCTTTCCCGTCCATATAACTATCCAATTTATTTTTAAATGATAAAAACGAACCTGCCTCCACCACCTTCACTGGAAGCTCATTCCACACAGCCACCACTCTCTGAGCAAAGAATTTCCCCCTCATGTTACCCCTAAACTTCTGTCCCTTAATTCTCAAGTCACGTCCCCTTGTTTGAATCTTCCCTACTCTCAGTGGGAAAAGCTTATCCACGTCAACTCTGTCTATCCCTCTCATCATTTTAAAGACCTCTATCACCATCGAGAGCATCCTTACCAACTGCATCACAGTATGGTATGGCAACTGCTCTGTCTCCGACCGGAAGGCATTGCAGAGGGTGGTGAAAATTGCCCAACGCATCACCGGTTCCACGCTCCCCTCCATTGAGTCTGTCCAAAGCAAGTGCTGTCTGCGGAGGGCGCTCAGCATCGCCAAGGACTGCTCTCACCCCAACCATGGACTGTTTACCCTCCTACCATCCGGGAGGCGCTACAGGTCTCTCCGTTGCCGAACCAGCAGGTCGAGGAACAGCTTCTTTCCGGCGGCTGTCACTCTACTCAACAACGTACCTCGGTGACTGCCAATCACCCCCCCCCCCGGACACTTATTATTTTTTTTATTCAAATCGTTTGCTATGTCGCTCTTCAAGGGAGATGCTAAATGCATTTCGTTGTCTCTGTACTGTACACTGACAATGACAATTAAAATTGAATCTGAATTTGAATCTGAATCTGAATCAAGTCCCCCCTTAACCTTCTGCGCTCCAAAGAATAAAGCCCTAACTTGTTCAACCTTTCTCTGTAACTTAGTTGCTGAAGCCCAGGCAACATTCTAGTAAATCTCCTCTGTACTCTCTCTATTTTGTTGACATCCTTCCTATAATTAGGCGACCAAAATTGTACACCATACTCTAGAATTGGCCTCACCAATGCCTTGTACAATTTTAACATTACATCCCAACTTCTATACTCAATGCTCTGATTTATAAAGGCCAGCACACCAAAAGCTTTCTTTACCACCCTATCTACATGAGATTCTACTTTCAGGGGACTGTGCACAATTATTCCCAGATCCCTCTGTTCACCTGCATTCTTCAATTCCCTACCATTTACCGTCCTATTTTGATTTGTCCTGCCGAGATGTAGCACCTCACACTTATCAGCATTAAACTCCATCTGCCATATTTCAGCCCACTCTTCCAACTGGCATAAATCTCTCTGTATACTTTGAAAATCTATTTCATTATCCACAACCCCCACCTATCTTAGTATCATCTGCATACTTACTAATCCAATTGGCCACACCATCATCCAGATCATTGATGTACATGACAAACAACAGTGGACCCAACCCTGTGGCACCCCACTAGTCACTGGCCTCCAACCTGACAAACAACCATCCACCATTACTCTCTGGCATCTCCCATTCAGCCACTGTTGAATCCATCTTGCTACTCCACCATTAATACCCAACAATTGAACCTTCTTAACCAACCTTCCATGAGGAACCTTGTCAAAGGCCTTACTGAAATCCATATATACAACATCCACTGCTTTACCCTCATCAATTTCCCGAGTAACCTCTTCAAAAAATTCAAGAAGATTTGTCAAACATGATTGCTAGGTTTACTCTTAGACCCCTTTATATACAATGGAACAACATGCCAATCCTCCGGCACTATTCCCGTTTCTAATGACATTTGAAATATTTCTGTCATAGGCACTGTTATTTCTACACTAACTTCCCTCAATGTCCTAGGGAATATCCTGTCTGGACCTGGAGACTTATCCACTTTTATATTTCTCAAAAGTGTCAGTACTTCCTCTTCTTTGAATCTCATAGTTTCCATAGCTACTCTACTTGTTTCCCTTACCTCACATAATTCAATATCCTTCCCCTTGGTGAATACCGAAGAAAAAAAATTGTTCAATATCTCCCCCATCTCTTTTGGCTCTGCAGATAGCTGTCCGCTCTGACTCTCTAATGGACCAATTTTATCCCTCATTATCCTTTTGCTATTAATATAGCTGTAGAAACCCTTTGGATTTACTTTCACCTTACTTGACAAAGCAACCTCATATCTTCTTTTAGCTTTTCTAATTTCTTTCTTAAGATTATTTTTCCATTCTTTATACTCCTCAAGCACCTCATTTACTCCATGCTGCCTATAATTATTGTAGATATCTCTATTTTTCCGAACCGTGACCAATTTCCCTTGAAAACCATGGCTCTTTCCATTTTTTACTATTTCCTTTCAACCGAACAGGGACATAAAGGATCTGTACTCTTAAAATGTCACCTTTAAATGTCTTCCATTTCTCTTCCACATCTTTCCCATAAAACAAACTGTCCCAATTTACTTATTTTAAATCCTTTCGCATCTCCTCAAAGTTAGCCTTTCTCCAATCAAAAATCTCAACCCTAGGTCCAGTTCTGACCTTCTCCATAATTATTTTGAAACTAATGGTATTGTGATCACTGGTCCCAAACTGTTCCCCAATGCATACCTCTGCCACCTGACCTGTCTCATTTCATAACAGGAGGTCCAGCACTGCCCCTCCTCTAGTAGGTACCTCTATGTATTACTGCAAAAGACTATCCTGCACATATTTTACAAACTCCAACCCATCCAGCCCATTTACAGAATGTGTTTCCCAGTCTATGTGTGATTGAAATCTCCCACATTCACTACCTTATGCTTATTACTAATATCTGCAATCTCCTTACATATTTGCTCTTCCAATTCTCGCTCCCCATTTGGCGGTCTATAATACACCCCTATAAGTGTTGCTACCCCTTCCCCATTAATCAGTTCCACCCAAATATCCTCCCTAGACGAGCCCTCTAATCTATCCTGCCAAAGCAATGCTGTAATATCTTCCCTGATAAGCAATGCAACACCTCCACCTCTTGCCCCTCCAATTCTATCACACCTGAAGCAACGAAATCCTAGAATATTTAGTTTCCAATCACAGCCCTCCTGCAACCATGTTTCACTGATCGCCACAACATCATACTTCCAGGTGTCAATCCAGGCTCTAAGTTCATCCACCTTTCTTACAATGCTCCTAGCATTAAAAAAACATGTTTCACTGATCGCCACAACATCATACTTCCAGGTGTCAATCCAGGCTCTAAGTTCATCCACCTTTCTTACAATGCTCCTAGCATTAAAATATATACATTTAAGAAACCCACCCTCTCTTATTCTCTGTTTATTGTCTTTTTCTTCTCTCTCCCCTACATTTTGGGTCAGTGTGCTACCATTCTCTGCCTCCTGCCTCACACACTGACTGCTAGCTTTCCCAATTTGAGTCCCTCCCCCCAACCATACTAGTTTAAAGTCTCCCCAGTAGCCTTTGCAAACCTCCCCGCCAGGATATTGGTCCCCCTCGAGTTCAAGTGCAACCCGTCCTTTCTGTCCTCGAGTTCAAGTGCAACCCGCACCTTCCCCAAAAGAGGTCCCAATGAGCCAGAAACTTGAATCCATACCCACTGCACCAGTCCCTCGTCCACTCAGTTATCCTCCACCTCGCTCCATTCCTACTATCACTGTCGCGTGGCACAGGCAGTAATCCTGAGATTGTTACCTTTGCAATTCTTCTCCTTAACTCGCTACCTAACTCCATAAATTCCCTAAATTCTTCTTTCAGGACATCTTCTCTTTTTTTACCTATGTGATTGGTAACTATATGTACCACAACCTCAGGCTCCTCTCCCTCCCATTTCAGGATTTCTTGGACACGTTCAGCCACATCCCTGACCCTGGCACCAGGGAGGCAAACTACCATCCGGGTCTCCTGACTACCATCCGGGTCTCCCAGAATGCGGGAGCTCCTCACGGTCATGAAGGCGACTCCCCGGCAACCAACTGCGAACATGTGGCGAACATGTGGCGAACATGTGGCGACCATGTGGTGACCGTGTGGTGACCGTGTGGTGACCGTGTGGTGACTGCATAGTCTCTTGCAGTCGCCTAAAAAGTTGCCAAAGTGGGATAGGCCCATTAGGTATGTAGGAAGGTTGAGACATATATCTAACATATGGCAGGATCACTTATTCATCTGATAGTGTAAATACACTCCTAAAACTTACACCCCTAGTCTAGTTCAGTAAAAACACTGAATCAAGCACTGGACCAACTAATATTTATTTTTAGAACAAACCCAAATTCCCCTATACGATACCTAACCACCGCGGGTTCGATACTTGTCTCTGCCTGGCCAAGCCCTTCAGCCTCGTGCAAGCGGACACTGCCCAGAAGGTCACGCAGTCCCAAGCACCTTTCCAGAAGATCGACTGATCTAAATGGGGGCTACCTTTTATAGGTCCACAAAACTTGAGGGGCTGAACTACATAGGGGTGGTTCCCCTTACAATCCAATCATTCATATCAATTCCATCAATACATTATTGACAGTTCCCCAACCCAATTACAGAGAGTCTTAAACAATGTTTCTTACAGAAGCTTCTGGAAGGAAGTCAGGTTAACTGAATAATGCAACATTTACCCTGGAACACAAAACAATTCTGCCAGGGCTTAACACTCTGGCCAATCAACAAACAGCAGAGTAACTGTCTTGCAACATTATTTACATTACTTACTATTAACTGCAAGATTTGCATACATACTAACAATTACAAAGATACTTTGACCTTCCTTATCTGAGGTATTGATCTGGGACCTAGACTTCCCGGCACCTGCTACCACCTGTGGCTTCTTATACAGAAATGGCTTACAGGCCTTGTAAATGCATGAATCCTCTGCTTTATTTTGGCTCTATTTTAGCTCTATCTTAGCCAGGATTTACAATAGCAGAAGGGAAAAAGCAGTTCTGGTGAAACATGTTTTCAAGTTCTAGTATATAATGCCCAACAAGAGAGTAGAGAAGAGGAAATAACCAATGTTGATTTTGTTGGATGCTTTCCAAAGGCAGCATGAAGTGTAGATGGAGTCGATAGTGGAGAGACTGGTCTATGTGATGAACAGGGCTACATCCACAACTCTTTGCAATATCTTGCATTCAGGGGCAGAGCTATTTATAAACCAAGCGGTGATGCAATCTGATATGATTTCCAGAGTGCATCTATAGAAATTGATAACAATTGTGAGACTCATGCCATGCGTCTTTAGTTCTCGGAGGAAGCAGAGTTGTCGGTGTGGTTTATTGGCCATAGCTTCAATATGTTTAGTCCAGGATAGTTTGATGGTAATATTTATGACTAGGAACTTGAAGCTCTTGACCATTTCCATTTCCGCACCATTGATGCTGCTTGGAGCATGTACTCCACCATGCAACCTGAAGTCAATAATTAGCTCCTTTGTCTTGCTGACTTTCAGGAGAGGTTGTTCTCATGACATTGCATTATTAAGCTCACTATCTCCGTCTTCATCTCGTCATTGTTTGAGATCTAGTCCGCTACAGTGGTATCATTAGCAAACTTCCAGATGGAGTAAGATCAGAATTCTCCCAGACAATCATGAGTATATAAGGATTGTAGTAAGGAGCTGAGAATGCATCCTTACGGGGATCAGTGTTGAGAATTATTGTGGAGGATGTTTTGTCACGTATCCTCACTGACTGTGGTCCATGGGTCAGAAAGTCAATGATTTAATGGCAGAAGGGGGTAGTCTGGGCATTTGGAGATGGATTTGGATGGGATTATAGTGTTGAAGGCAGAGCTACAGTCAATGTTTGAGTCTGATGTAGATGTCCTTGTTGCAGCTTCTTCCCTGCAGCCATTAGGCTATTTATAACCTTAAATAACCTCTGAACTACATAGACTATTATTGTTATTATTGCACTATTATTGTTTGTTTTGTGTGTGTATGTATGTGTGCATGTATATACATATATATGATCTACAGTATACACACACTGAACGTTTATTTCTCTCTCGTTATTATATTGTTTACAGTGTACTATGTTTACATATTCTGTTGTGCTACGGCAAGTAACAATTTCATTGTTCTATCTGGGACATATGACAATTAAACACTCTTCACTCTTGACTTAACCCTTGTCTCAATGTTTCAGTGATGTCAGGCCAGGAACAGGGTGTATACCATGAACTTCTTACTATGGTAGGCAAACTGTAGTGCATCAAGGGTGTCAGTCAGCCTGCAGTGGATCAAGGCTATCCGACATCTCACTTCATGATAGTGAATCTCAGATCCACTGGACGGTAGTCATAAGGCACGCTAGTTTGATTTTCTTTAGCACTGGCATGATAGTGGTCTTTTTAAAGCAGGTAGAACCTCAGGATGAAGTTGTGTGAGGCTAGAAATGTCTATGAATATCTCTTCCAGCAGGACTGCATTGGTTTTGAAGTTGTAGTCAGAGGCTCCATCCAAGTCAATTGCTTTCCATGGATGCAGTCTCAGGAAGGTTGAGCTGCAACAGCGACAATTGGTACAGGTACTTCCGAGGCTAACGGGACAGATGCGCTCTTCCACACACCTGTTTAAATTAAGCACAGAATACACTGAGCTTTCGGGAAGGGACAGGTTGTTGTCAGCGACACTGTCCGACTTCATTTTGTGATCAATTCCAGTGCAAGCCTTGCCACAATCAATGGCTGTTCCTTCATTTTTCAGGATTTTCCATTAATTTCAAACAGCATCTCCAGAAACTGGGCTGATATCCTTTCAAATTGTATGCTTTTTTTTTTAACCAGCACAGCTGTTATCTCTTCTAAACATTCACTTTGCTCTGGAACCAAATACCTCAAAAGACAGATTCTGTTGTCTGAACCATAGCTCTCATCATTTATTTGTACATCCTTCCCATTTGATCAGTTATTATACATCATTGCTTTTGTCTCCTTGCTGTTCACTTTGAATATAAAATGGTTACCTATCTGCCCTGAAAATCTTGGTGGGGTTTGTTCATGATTCTCTCTGAAAAATTGGACAGGTGGTGGAGGACGGTGCATCCTTAGGTTTCTATGCTGAACCCTTCTCTAACCATAGGACATTGCCATGAGCAGAGTCTGCATTAGAAGGACTCCTCTGGAGGGTATTCTGAGGGATAAGGTATATATGCATTTGGATAGACAAAGGTTGATTAGGGATAGGCGGCACAGTTTTGTACCTGGGAGATTGAATCTCCCATGAATCTGATTGAGTTTTTTGAAGAATTAACCAAAGGTTGATAAAGGCAGTCGTAGACATTGTCTATATGGACTTAAGCAAGGTATTTGATAAGTTTCCAATAAGATAAGTTCATAAGTTATAGAAGCAGAATTAGGCCATTCAGCCCTTCAATTCTAACCCGCCATTCAATCATGGGTGATCTATCTTTCCCTTGCAACCCCATTTTACTGCTGTCTCCCCATAATCTCTGACACCCTTATTAATCAAGAATCTATCAATCTCTGCCTTAAAAATATCCATTGACTGCTCTTGATAAGTTGCTCTTGAAGGTTAGATTGCATGGAATCTAGGGAGAGGTAGCCGACTAGATAGAAAATTGGCTTCATGTAGAAGGAGATGGTGGAAGGTAATTTTTCGGACTGGAGGTCTGTGACTAGTGGTGTGCCCCAGGGATTGGGTCCACTGCAATTTGTGGTTAAGTATATCAACAATTTGGATGAGAATGTACAAGGCACGATTAGTACATTTTCAGATGACAATAAACTGGGTAATATCGTAGGTAGCGAAGATTGTTAAAAATAATTACAACAGAATATTTATCAGTTGGGCAAGTGGGCTGAGAATGGTTAATGGAGTTTAACATAGATAAGTGTGAGGTGTTATGTTTCGGAAGGCCAAACGAGGGCAGGACCTTCACAGTGAATGTCAAGGTTCTGGGGAATGTTGTAGAGCAGAGAGTTTAGTTTAGTTTAGTTTATTTTATTATCACATGTACTGCCTTTTGTTGCATGCTATCCAGTCGGCGGAAAGACAATACACGATACGATCAGCCGTGATCATATTGAATGGTGGTGCAGGCTCGAAGGGTCAAATGGCTTACTCCTGCACCTATTTTCTATGTTTCTATGTTTCTATGAGCTGCCCACAATGCACGGATACAGGATAAGGGGAATAATCTATAATGCAAGATAAAGTCCAGTAAAGTCTGATTAAAGATAGTCCAAGGGTCTCTGATGAGGTAGATGGTAGCTCAGGACTGCTCTCTAGCTGTTGGTAGAATGGTTCAGTTGCCTGATAACAACTGGGAAGAAACGTTCCCTGAATCTGAAGGTATATACACTTCTGTACCTTTTGCTTGATGGGAGAGGAGAGAAGAGGGAATGACTGGGGTGAAACGCATCCTTGATTATGCTGGGCAAAGCAGCAGATGGAGGCAATGGAAGGAAGGTCAGTTTGTGTGATGGTCCACAATTGTCTGTAATTTCTTGGATGGAGTTGTTCCCAAATCATCCTGTGATGCATCCCAATAAAATGCTTTCTAAGGCACATCTGTAGAAATTAGTGAGAGTTGTTGGGGACATGCTGAACTTCCTAAGCCTTCTAAGGAAGTAGATCTCGGAATGCAGGTACATATTTCCATTAAAATGGCATCACAGGTAGATGGGGTGGTCACGAAGGTTTTTGACATTTTGGCCTTCAGGGTATTGAGTATAGAAATTAACACATGATTGTACAAGATATTGGTGGGGCCCCATTTCGAGTATAGTGTTCCGTTTTGATTACCCTTCTGTAAGCAATCTGTTATTAAGCTGGAGAGAGTACAGAGAAGATTTATGAGAATGTTGTCAGGTCCAGAGGGTCTGAGTTATGAGAAGCTGTTGGGCATGTTTGGACTTTATTCCTTGGACTGCAGGAGGAGGATTGATGATCGTACAGTATATAGGATCATGAGGGGAATAGATAAGGTACATGCACAAAGGCCTTTACCCAGAGTAAGGGAATCAAGAACCTGAGTAGATAGGTTAAAAGTGAGAGGGCAAGATTTAATAGGAAACTGAGGGACATCTTTTTCACAACGAGTGTGGTGGTTATGTGGAATGAGTTGCCAGTAGAGGTAATTGGACCGAATGTCATCTTGGGCAGCATGGGCAAGTTGGGCCAAAGGGCCTGTTTCCATATTGTATTACTCTAAGACTCTTGTGATATGATTGGGGAATGATGGGCTTTCATTGCCTGAGATGAAGCTTATTTTATATTCACTTTTATACAGAGTATATTTCTTGCTTTTACCAAGAATAATCTAAACATGAACACCAATTGCTATATTTGTACACCAAATCACTTGGATAAAAGTGCATTAATTTTTCTCGTGATTTATCAGGGATCATTAAATTCTGATGGATCTGTGTGAAACTCATGTTTTGAGAACAGCTATGTTCAAAAATAGATCCACTTAATATGAAATTGTACTGTATAGTTTTATCCCATAGTTTTGTTTGGAGGCTTAAGAGCATCTTCTGAAGTCTAGCTCTGTTTAGTTGAATGATGAAGCTTGTCTTGATGTTCACCTTATTTAATCACTTCCAGTACTTCGGGTGTGAGACAGTTGTTTAGTAGAGGTAATCTGTCTAATTGATTGTGCGTTTGCAGGAAAAAAATGTGATCTCCTGATGCAACAATGTTGTAGAAGTTCTCAACACAAACAGAACGTTTCAATGTGGTTTATAGCACATTCAGTTACACAGGAGAACATGATTAATAGTTTTGCAAATCCCTGCAAGCTCTATTTTTCAGATACACAAATTATATTTCCTTCTCTTCAATGCTAAAACGAAAATGCACCTTAATGTTCAGCTTTAATCAATGCAACACCTCCTGTTCAAGATCAGACTAATCTGATATTACTTAGTGCAGCTAACTGGTTCGAGGCATTAATCATTTGTTTAGCTTTGCACTCCATCATCATTGGCTTAGCATCTCTGATGTGCTAATTCACTGCTGTGCAATAACTTCACGTGAAGACATAACCATTGGTGTGCAATGAATCCCTTGTTATTGTCAAACCAAATCTGAATATTAAATTCAGCACATCAAAATATTGATGGAAACTTAATCCCATGATTTACTGGCACTTTATTCTGTTAATGGCTCATAGGTCTGACAGATTTATTGCATTATACTGAAAATAATTGATGAAGACACTATTCAATAGTAGAGCTTCCCTGATTTCTTGGCCTTGCCAAAGTATATAGCTCATTTATACAGTCATCAAACTAACCACAACATTAATTAAGGAAGGATTGTCACTAGTTTAAATACTTCAATATTCAATTGACCCATTAGATTCACGATCCAATTGATCCACGAGCAATTTTGATAGGTTTGACGGTGTTTTTCCTACATTAATTTATCTGAAAACCAGATGATCAAGTTTCAGACTTCTTGTCTTATTGTATGGTGCTTCCGTAAAACTCTACAGATTCTATAATGATTCCAGCAGATTGGAGTACTGCAAATGTGACCCAATTATTTAAGAAAAGGAAAGGGAAAGCAGTGAGGTACCGACTTGCAACCTTGAGATTGGTACTAGGTAAAATGCTGGAATATATAATAATGAATATGTTGTCAAGAAATTTAAAAAAATAATCAGATGACAGCAAATTAACTGGGATTAATGAAAGGCAAATCATGTTTCACTAGCCTTTTGGTGTTCTTTGAATATGGTTCTGGTAAAGTCAGTAAGAGAGAAGCAGTGGATTGGATTTTCAGATGGCTTCCACATAGGAGCTTATAAATAGTTTTTGAAGATATGGAATTGGAGATGATATATCAACATAGAATCTGAGTTGGTTAGCAGATAGAAAATAAAGTGAAAAAAAAAGTAGCTTCTTATCTTGTTGGCAAGCTATAAATCATCAGGTACTGTGATAATTGGTGCTTGCTCCCCAGTTGTTCAAAATCTATATCGATGTTTTGGCTGAAGTGATTGAATGTAAGCTGCTGATGACATGAAACTAAAAGGGAATATGCAAAATTACTTCAGAAGATATAAACTACATAAATGAGATGGCCACAACATAGCAGGTTGAGCAAAGGGCCTGTCCCACTTACGCGTCCTTGGCTCGCAAATTAAGCGACCTCGTGGTCGCTTGAGGCGTGCGGGCACCGTATGGATGCGCGGGGCCTGTCCCAGTTAGAAGCGCGGAGGGGAATGGAGTTGTGTGGGGCCGGTCCCGACATCGCGCGGGGCTCTGAAATTCTTGCAGTGAACTAAATCTTTGCGCGCCAACAGCCTGTGGCGGAACTGACGGCCAAAGTGGGACAGGCCCAAGACTCTGGCGCGACGCAACATCTCACCTTCAACAGCAGCAGAAGCAGGCAAATGATCGCCGACCTCAGCCTGGGGCTCACGGCCGTTGCGGTCTGGATCCGCCCCCACTTCTACTCCCAGAGCGGGGCCAAGAAAATTGAAGATAGACACAAAATGCAGGAATAAGTCAGCGGGACCGGCAGCATCTCTGGAGAAAAGCAATGGGTGACGTTTCGGGTCAAGACCCTTCTTTCAGACTGAAGAAGAGTCTCAACACGAAACATCACCCATCGCTTCTCTCCAGAGATGCTGCCGGTAGCGCTGAGTTACTCCAGCTTTGTGTCCATCTTCAAATGACGTCACACGCACCAGACGGCTGTGCGTATGCATGTAATCGCGCCCGACCTTCGCTCGACCGTCTCGGCTCAATGCGACCACAAGGTCGCGTAATTTGCGTGCCGAGGTCACGTAAGTGGGACAGGCCCTTAAGTTTACTGTGGCAGTCGAGATTCACTAGGCTGTTTCCTGAGACGTTTACATATGAGGCAGGACTTGGCAGAGTAATTCTCCATTGTCCAGAGTGATGGGTTTCCACACAGGAGCACCAGCTCTTTCTGTTTTTGCAATCAACAGCATCTGCAGTTCCTTGTTTCTGCTACTTTGAAGAGGTTTTCCTCCTCTTTCCATCAGGAATTTCTCTCTATTCTGAGTAGGGTTGAGGCATGAGTGAAATTTAATTTAGGTGCCCACTTTTTAACATCCTGTGACCCACTGGAGAGTTGCATTTGCTGCATTGGGACAACATTGCTTTTAGCTTTTTTTTTGAATGGAGAGACTTTATTATAATGTAAATATTTTTTTGTTGTGCTTGGTGGAATAGATGAAGGTAGTGCGATATTAAAGGGTTTGGGTTAAGGGTCACAGTCTCAAAATAATGAACGGGTCATTTAGGTTTGAAATGAAATGAAATGTCTTCATACAGGGCATGATGACTTTGCCACCCTCTACCCTGACTGCACTGGAGACTCAAACATCAACTGCATTTAAACCAGAGATTGATGAATATGTGTATATTCAATTCATTTTTTGGATAGGTTGATAAATAAGTATCTTGTTGAAGAAGAACAGGCAAGATCCTGTAAATGACCAAACTGACTTGTGGGTCCAAATGGCATATTCCTACCCCTGCTTTTATGTTTGTTTATCCTCCCACTGGGATGTGATGTTGCAAAATAACCACCTCAGATTTCACATAGACATATTTATCATTCATGTGAGAAAGATTCCAATCTGTTAGACAGATTGATATTGACAGATTTTTAATTACTAAGGGTGTCAGTGGTTACGGGGAGAATGGGGTTGAGAGGGAAAGATAGATCAGCCATGATTAAATGTGAGAGTACACTTGAAGGGCCAAATGGCCTATTTCTATTCATATAACTTATGAACTTATGTTAGTTTGTGTATAAGCAACCCATTGTTACATCATAACAGCAACAACATCATGAGCCAAATTGTGCTGCAGATGATTCCAGCACCGCTTCATTGTGATCATGGCTGATCGTAACTCAGCGAGACAGGCAGCATCTCTGGAGAGAAGGGATGGGTGACGTTATAGCTTTGTTGCACTCAGTGCATGTCTCCTTTGCAGTCCCAGCCACTCTTGACTCTTGATTCTTAACTATTCTATTTCCACAAATTACACTTCCTGCAGACAGACTTTTTTTTGCACTAATTTCTTGCTTCGTTTTGCAGTTTTATTTTATTTTTACTGCCTTGCTGAATGAACGGCTGACGATCAGCCACTGAACCAATAGTAGTCCCAGACTTCCACCACACAAACCACATCAAGTAAGGATGTTCAGCATGGATTTTGGGGACCAGAAGAGTCAGTAGACAATAGACAATAAACAATAGGTGCAGGATTCGAGCCAGCACCGCCATTCAATGTGATCATGGCTGATCATTCCCAATCAGTACCCCGTTCCTGCCTTCTCCCCATACCCCCTGATTCTGCTATTTTTAAGACCCCTATCTAGCTATCTCTTGAAAGCATCCAGAGAACCTGCCTCCACCGCCCTCTGAGGCAGAGAATTCCACAGACTCACCACTCGCTGTGAGAAAAAGTGTTTCCTCATCTCCGTTCTAAATGCCTTACTCCTTATTCTTAAACTGTGCCCCCTGGTTCTGGACTCCCCCAACATCGGGAACATGTTTCCTGCCTCTAGTGTGTCCAAGCCCTTAACAATCTTATATGTTTCAATGAGATACCCTCTCATCCTTCTAAACTCCAGATTGTACAAGCCCAGCTGCTCCATTTTCTCAGCATATGACAGTTCCGCCATCCCGGGAATTAACCTTGTAAACCTACACTGCACTCAATAGCAAGAATGTGCTTCCTCGAGGGCGGGTGGATAGGAGGGTGGGAGGAGACAGCTAGAGGGTTAAGGAAGGGGAGGAGACAGCAAGGGCTAGCAAAATTGGGAGAATTCAATGTTAATGCCATCCGGACGCAAGGTCCCCAGGCGGAATATGAGGTGCTGTTCCTCCAATTTCCGCTGTTGCTCACTCTGGCAATGGAGGAGACCCGGGACAGAGAGGTCGGATTGGGAATGGGAGGGGGAGTTGAAGAGCCACCGGGAGTTCAGGTTGGTTATTGCGAACTGAGCGGAGGTGTTCGGCGAAACGATCGCCCAACCTACGCTATAAAAGCGAACATGTCATTCGATTTCTTCACTGCCTGCTGTACCTGCATGCTTACTTTCATAGACTGATGTACAAGGACCCCCAGATCCCGTTGTACTTCCCCTTTTCCCAACTTGACGGCATTTAGATAATAATCTAGTCGCACATGGAGTCCTGTGGAGGATCCTCATCTAGCTGGTATTCCCTACTGTTATTTTGGGGAATTTTCCCTTAAATCCTGTGCTGTCAATCCTGGCAAAAGACTGGGGATTGCAGAAATAGTCAAAAATGTAAGGTAAGTTGCCTCTTTAGATTGTAGACACAATGCACTCTAAAAGCTGGTTTACAAAAAAAGGCACAAATTGCTGGAGTAACTCAGCGGGTCGGGCAGTATCTTTTGGGTCGGGACCCTTTTTCACACTCAGAGTACTAAAATGATGCCCATCCATGTTCTCTAGAATTGCTGCCTGATCTACTGAGTTACTCTATCATTTTTGTGCTCTATGTTTTTTTTTATTTGCTTTAATCATTTTGGATTTCTATGTGTTTTCAGTTGCCATTTTTTTAGCTTTCAGAAATAAATAATATGCTTCAACTTTAACATGTTTATATTTCCTGTTAACCCCTATGTAAGGACTGTCCTTGAGATAGATTCTGAAAGGTGTATTCACTGGAGTTTAGAAATAGGGGTAGTCTTATAGAAAACATATAAAATTATTACTGGACAAGCTTATTATATTACGTTATTACAATATTAGAATAGGAAGGGGAGGCCATTCGCTTTTTTTTAAGATCCTGAGGGGTGAGGACTTTTTAAAAATTTTACTTTGTCCCACCCAGCAGCTTTTTCTACGGGCTGTCGACCTGTTGTGGACCATTGGAGCGCCCCTGCCACACCTTGGCCTCGGAGGGCAGCGGAGGCTATCGGAATTCACTGGATGAATTTAAGGGAGAGTTAGAGCTAGAGCTCCACCTCCGGTGCTGAGTGGGCGGCGGACATCAAGCCTGGGAGCTCCAAACCGGCGCGGCTTGGGGAGAAGCCGCAGGCAGCTAGGTTATTGATTGGGGGAGATCAGCCGGGGCATGATCACAATGAATGGCAGGTGCTGGCTCGAAGGGAACCGACTGGACATGGCCTTCCCTCCTGCACCTATTCTGTAAGGTATCCTGTTTTCTATGTCCAAAGGCTGTCGTGAAGGGAGATTCAAGCCTTGCCCTCAGCCTAGCCTTCGCTTTGTGTTTTCCAGAGTCATTTTGGAGTTTATATTTCCTGTTAACCTATGAAGGTGGGGTTGAAAGGGCCCAATATAATAAAATGTATTATTATTATTATTATTATATATTAGTCTGGAGAAAGGGAGGTGAGGAAAACATTTTCACCCAGTTGTGATTTTGTGGAATTTCCTGCCACAGAGGGCAGTGGAGGCCAATTTACTGGATGATGTTAAGGGAACTAAACCCCAGAGTGTGTGCTGTGCTAGGTGCTGATGGACTCAAGGGATATGGGGAGAAGGCAGGCATGGGTTATTGATTGGGGACAATCAGCCATGATCACAACAAATGGCAGTGCTGGCTCGAAGGGGCCGAACCAGAATGGATTCCATTGTGTAGAGAATCAGTTTAAATGGACATCAACGATGAGGAACCGGTAATAGCAAGTACAGTACAGGCAGATCATGGAGAACAATTTCACGTTAGGAAAGAGAATCAGATCAGCACAAAATTTCCCTGCAGTTATATCCATAGAGCTCCTTTAAACAAAGTAAACTATCCAAAGGTACATCACGAAACAACAACAAAAAATACGCTATACCACATAATAAAAAAATCTGAGCAAAGTACCTAAGGTTTAAAAGTACCAAAAGCTCTGGAGTTGAAGGTGTTCCTAAAGTAGAAACGCTCAGAATGCTTTCACAAGTTCACGTTATATGGGGTAGAATTAGGCCATTCGGCCCATCGAGTCTGCAATTCAATCATGGCTGATCTCTGCCTCCTAATCCCATTTTCCTGCCTTCACCCCATAACCCTTGACACCCGTTCTAATTAGTAATTTTTCTATTCTGCTTTAAAAATACCCACTGACTTAGCCTCCACAGCCCTCTGTGGCAATGGGTTTCACCAGGGACGCCGCACGATTGGCAGCCTCGCCAACAGTCTGCTGTATTTTTTTGTATTATTTTTGTTATTTTTAGTCTGTTTTAAAAGTTTGTTTAAATGTTCTCTGGTTTGTTTAATGTTGTGGGAGGGGGAGGGGGTTGGGGGAATCTTTTTTTCAATCTCTTACCTTGCCGGAGATGCAATTGTTTTCCGGGTCGTATCTCCGGTTGCTATGCAGCCTAACATCGTGGAGCTGGCGGCCTCGCTCAGGACTGACTTTGAACCCCACCGCAGGGCTTGGACTACCGGAGCTGATCCCTTGCCTGTATTTGCTCCAACCGTGGCCTGTGGACTTTACCATTGAGAGCTCGTGGTCTCGGGTAGAGACCGTAGATGTTTGGAGCTCCAACGACGCACATGGTTCGACATGCCCCGACCCGGGGTCCGATTGCCGGCATGGGGGAGCTGAGATTCTCCGATGCAAGAACTTGATCGCCCTGATATGGAGGGCCCGACCACTGGCTACAGGAGAAAGAGTGTCCCATCAACAGAAGGCTCGAGGCCCCCGGCCGCGGGTGAGCAAAGAAGTGAAGAGATTGAACGTTTTTTGCCTTCTATCACAGTGAGGAATGTGGAAGAGTCAATGTGGTGGATGTTTATGTTAAAATGTATTTTTTGTGTTTCATTGCTTTTTGTTTGTATGACTGGTTTGGCAAATTAAATTCCTCGTATGATGCAAACCATACTTGGCTAATAAACTATTATTGTATTGTATTGTATTAACCACTCTCTGACTAAAGAAGTTCCTTGTCATCTCCTTTCTAAAAGAGCGGCCTTTAATTCTGAGGCTATGATCTCTGGTCCTAGACTCACTCACCAGTAGAAACATCCTGTCCACATCCACTATACATGCCTCTCATTATTCTGTAAGTTTCAATTATGCCCCCCTCAACCTTCGGGCCAGCGAGTAGAGGCCCAGTGCTGTCAAACGCTCATCATATGCTAACCCACTCATTCCTGGAATCATTCTTGTAAACCTCCTCTGGACCCTCTCCAAAACCAGCACATCCTTCCTCAGATATGTGACCCAAATTTGCTCCCAGCACTCCAAATGCGGCATGACCGGCGTCTTATAGAGCCTCAGCCTATAGAGCGTAGAGCTTTGGGCTAGGACCTTCACTACTTAAGGGTTGGGTTGCTAAAACGATAGACACCAATGGCAGAATTGATCAACATGGATGTGATCATGGTTTGATAAATTAAGCAGGCTATGCCTGCATGCTGCAAGACCTGGATGGCATTCAGGGATGGGTTGATGAATGACAAGTAACATCTATGCTTCCAAAGTGGCAGACACAGCCCATAACTAACAGGAGAAAGTCCAACTACCTAACCTTGTTACCCAGCCTTGAGCTCCCATCAACATTTTGACGTTGACTAGAAACTTACTGATTCAGCAAAACAAATACTGTGGCAACAAATGGAAGTCAGAGTCTAGATATCAAGTTATAAGTAACTCACTTCCATCCACCCCAAAGCAACCCCATAATCTATAAGGCACAACTTGGGCACATCATGAAACATTCTCCACTTTCCTAAATGAATGCTGCTCCATCACTCAGAAATTTCAATACCAAACACGCAATTCTGATTTTCATGTTGATCTTCAAGGGCATATATTCTTTCACTACCCAGTCTTTCACTTTTAATATACAGAGAACATAGAACAGTACAGATAGACAAAGATAGACAGTCTGAAGAAGGGTTTTGTGAAAGGCTTTTTGTGTTTATCTTCGGTGTAAACCAGCATCTGCACTTTCTTCTAACAATAAAACAGTGCAGCACAAAAACAGGCCTCTCGGCCCACAATGTCTGTGCCTAGCATGATGCCAAGACGAATAATTTATCTACCTGCCATATACCTACCCAAAAATCCCTTAAATGCCACTCTTGTATCCGTCTCAACCACCAATCCTAGAAATTCATTCGAGACACTCACCATCCTCTGTGCAAAAAATGTTGCTCCGCACATCTTCTTTAAGCTTTGTTATAAATATATACCCTCTTGTATTTGATTTTTCCATCATGGTACCTGTAGAAACTCATTGTTTTTTCCTTTGCTTTGCCTGCCAGCTCTCGTTCATGTCTGCTTATTGCCGTCCTCGTTGATAACTAATTTAATACTAATAGAATTCTAATCACTTGTCCAAAGGTCCTCCCATATTGTACTGCTAAGAAACGGAATGAAACTATCAAGATATTTCATCCATTTTTAATTATTTCATATTTGACACCCGGCAGGTGGTAGACTGAACATCCTTTCAAACTGCTTTGTTCTTTTGTTAAATTGTATTTTCAATTGTCATTATAAAATTGCATCAGGTCACATTTTAATGCATGTCAAGGAATGGCTTTTCGGGGGGGGGGGGGGGGGGGGGGGGGGGGGGGGGGGGGGGGGGGGGGGGGCACAATTACAACCTCCCAAGCCACTCTATTGTGCAGCTTCATTGAAGGCTTTATAAGCCTGTAACCATGCCAACTAATTTTAATGTGAAATTGGACTGCACCCCAACAGGCAACATTTGCAGTGTGATGTGAGGCACTATTTCCAGATGCCAGAATGCTCTTCCTACATATTTCATAAATGCCCATTATTGTTACTATTTCATGCAGAACATTTTCATTTCCCTTCAGCAAGATTCTCAAATGGTAAACAAGCCAGCTTATAAACACAGTCCCCTGTCACTGAAGTTCAGCAACCATAATTGAAAAAAATCTATCTTAAATGAATCATATCTCAAACCATTTTTGTCAAAGAAAAAGAATAAATTTGTATTCAAATAACACCTTATCAAATCCTTGGGATGTCTCAAATCACTTCAGATTGAATGCATTATTTTTGAAGTGCAGTCATTTCTGATGTCTACGCAGCAATAGATTACATTCATTTCATGAACACACAAATACCTTTCCCTTTCAATCTGTATCTATGTTTCTATCCAGAGATAAAATATTTTTAAAATGTACATATATAGATAGACATGTGTCTACATCCAACAATAGACCATATAGACATACATATATTTTGCAATCAATACATTCTATTTGCATGGTAAACAGCAACATTGCTCTTTGACCAGAATTTATTTCTTTCTTACATTGGCACTTATTAAATTTGTAATTAACAGTACATGTCTAAACATCATACGACCTGAAAAAATTGTGACGCTTACAGCAGCACTGTGTTTGCAAGATGGTGCTTGTGAATATTTTATACGAATCCTAGTAAATGGAGAATGCTTAAGGGAGAGGGATGGGATTGCAGTGCATTGAGCAGCATCTATGGTTTGTGACACATTTGCAGGTTATATAGATCTGACTCTTGAATGGAGGTTATTGAATTGTTTGCAGAAGTCCATCCAGCTTAGGGGCAAAATCCTATCTTTGTCTTTTACATCTGTCTGCAGCCACTGCCTCCATAGTTCAGAATGAATTGCAACCTAACTTGCTGCACTGTCGGCAGTGACAATATATCTCCCCTTTAGGTGATACAGGCTAGCTTTGTGTTGTACTTGATAGCTTTAAGTCATGTTAGTCTGTTGACCTCCTGAGCCCCTGCTTAGGTGCGTAGCCAACAGTGTGCAAGATTTGGCTGCAAGCAGCAACTATTTAAATAAGCAGATGGCACCAATTTGGCAAAGTGCTCACGTGGGAAATAAGAGACATGAGTTACTCATGCATTAGACCACTTGACTCTCTCAAAGACCATGAGTGGAATAGCACCGTGAAAGTTATTGGAGCTAAACTCAAACTCATTGCTTACATCAGGAAGAAGTTGTACTGTTTATTACCCCACAATATAAACAGAAATAACTTGTTACTACTCATCGGCATCCAAGGAGAACCTGGGATTGTACGAGCATCCTGCCTTCAAGGGATTTCTTGTCTTCAACTCATGGCCCGAAGCCCAATGATGAGACTTTACACAACACGGTAAAACCCCACCCCCGAAACTCCTCTGACAGCTTTAACAGTGGGTGATGTTCAGTCCCAAGCTTTGCCAGTTATTCTGTGATCACCACTCATCTAAGCCCATCACAGCCAAATCCAGAAGGCAAACGGCCTGAACAGATCAACTGGAGAGATTTACATTTTGACAAGGCCATGAGAGGCATGGGCCCCACCCTCAGAATACCTCTGGAACTGTTGTCAGTCAGAAAATACAAGTAGTCAAAGCTGCGTTTTTTTTTTTTTTAATGCTTTTCAATATGCCTGACAAATGAACCCAATAGAAAGCATCACAGCTTGCTTTGGAAATAGTTCTGCCCAGAGTGTCAGAAATTGCAGAGTTGTAGATGTAGCCCAGTCCATCAGATAGACCAGACTTCCCACCATTAATTCCATCTACACCTCATGCTGCTTTGGGAAAGCAGCCGACATAATCAAGGACTTGTCCCGCAACAGTAAATCCTTCTTCTCCCCTTTCCCATCCAGCAGAAGTTAGAGAAGCCTGATGCATGCACCATCAGTCTCAGGAACAGTTCCTTCCCTTATGTTATCATGCTTCTGAATGGCCCGTCCATAAGCCGAGAACTATATTTTGCACTCTCTCTTTCCCTTTGCGTGTCCTATTGTGCTTGAGTTTGGCTTGATTGTATTTATATACGGTATTATCTGATTTGATTGGGTAGCAAATCAAAGCTTTACAATGTCCCTCGTTACAGGTGACAAAAATAAACCTAAACCTAAGCCTCAACCTAAATCTAGACATTCAGATATATTTATAAAGTGTTAGCAATGACACAGCAACTTATATCTTGTAGTCATTTCATTTCTGAAACTGACTTGCACAGAGAAACAAAACACTTTTAAATAATGAAAATCATTAATAAAATCCCAAATAATTAAAAAAAAAAGACCTTACTTTCTTTCATTTATTCCTTGCAGCCCTAGAATCACATTAAAATCAATGAAATTGTGAACCCAATTTCTCTGCATTTAGGATCTAACAGATGATTCCCCAACAATGGTGGAGCACAATTTATGACCCCAATTTAATGAACTCCAGCAACAAAGGGCATTGAAAGTTATAGCCTCAGATTTTAGTTAATTTGAAACTTACAAGCATAGCTGGCATGGCTGGTAGATGGGTGGGAATGTGGGGAGAATGAAGATGATTGGGAGAAGGTAGTGGTGAATGGGAAAGTGTCCCAAACTGACCACTATATACTGTAACCGGTAAATGACTACAACTCTTGGCATTTTCAAGCCAAACCCTTCTATGAAGCAATCCATGGAAATGTTCTACTTGCCACCAGCAAATAGAACAGCACATAGTGGGCAAGGTTTTAGATCATTTGTACAGAAATGTGAGTTGGAATTCTATCATGTCCACTGGGGAATTTACATCCAAATAATTTAGGAATAATCTGGCCTCTGTAACTATGGGATGGTTCCAAAAATGCACGTCTCATTCATGGATGGAAATCTCTATTCCTTACCCCATATCCTACCACAACCTTGCACTAAACATGATTTCCTTATCATGTATCAACACACTATAATGCATTGATTGGAATCATGTATTGTCTTTCAGCTGACTGATGCAACACAAGCTTTTCACTATACCTCAGTACATGTGACAATAAACTAAACTGAAACATATGGCCTACATTTGACTGCAGACCCACCAAGGTTGTGGACTGTTATCTGTGTTCTGAGTTGAGGAGCAATCAGGGATGGAAATTAAATGGCGGTGTTGTTACCAATATCCATGTCCTGTGTACAAAAGTAGCTGAACAAAATTCAGTGGCACTGCCATATAGCATTGTTACTTTACAGTACCCTGTTTGATCCTGACCTCAGGTGCTGTCTGTAGAGAATTTGTACATTCTCCCTGCGACCGTGTGGGTTTTCTCTGGGTGCTCTGGTTTCCTCCCATTTCCAAACATCTGTGAATAATTGACATCTGTAAATTATCCCTAGTATGTAGGAGAGAACTAGTGTATGGGTGATGATTCATCGGTGGGCTCGGTGGCCTGAAGGGCCTGTTTCCACCCTGTGTCTCTGAACTAAACTCAAGTGCTGCTGGAGAAATGGTAAACAAACGGGGGATCTGTAATTTGTTCTTTGATAATCTATTTTTGCCTCTAGTCTCCGGGAGGAACAGATCTATTCCAAAAGCAGTCATTTTTCCTGCACACAATCTTCGTGATTCCTTTATTTGATTCAAATATATACATTATTCAGTACATGTTCCAGTCTTTTTTTCTACGTTTTCCACTGTTATTATTTTCCAACTCTTTTCACATTCTGGGTCACACTTGCATCTTGCACCTAAATAATATTTAATATTTTGTAGAATTTCAAATGAGCACAAAACACAATGGGTGGTGATAAAATTTTCACAAGAAATCACCTATGCAGTTTTTAATTTCCTCAGTTCTCGGCTTATTTTGTGAAGCAGAGCTCCACTTCAGAAGCATACAGTAAATTGCTATGGTTACTTAATGCCATAACCTCACAATGCACCCTCTATTTCCAATATTTTAATCCTTTGCAGTTATCCAATTGTTTCTTTGACAAGGTATTTGTATGATTAGTTTCAGCAATTCACCCACAAGCATTGCAATCAGAATAAAGACACCCTGCACTGTTAAACAAATTATAAGTCAATCAAGGAACTGAAGCAGAAGCACAGTGGCATAGTGGCAGAGCTGCTGCCTTACAGCGCCAGAGACCTGGGCTCAATTATGTCTACAGGTGCTGTCTGTATGTGTTAATTCTGGATCTGCACCTCTTACTCCTAGTCTGGTTTCATCAAACACTAAAGGGTCTGTCCCACTTAGGCGATTTTTCAGCAGAGTGCCGGCCACTGTCAAATTCGCTGCAGTCACCTGAAAAACCGGGAACTGGAACGGTGACTATCAGAGTGGAGCATACACAAACACATTGCAAAGGCGGTGGCCAGGGAAAGAGGGGGGAGCACTGTCTGAAATTCACACGGTGCAAAGCCAAGGTGATACAGACACACACCATGATGAACAGGAAGGTTAAGACGGCTAGCACAGTACATGGTAAGTCCTTTAAAAGAGCGGGGGGGGGGGGGGGGGGGGGGGTGGTAGGGGAGAAGGGGGGAGAAGAAGTGGAGACATTTTTAAGAAGCCAGACAACTTTTAATGCCAGAGATACACAGCTGTGATGTTTGGCGGGCATTTATCGTTACCGGTCGATTATCCTTGGTTCTGAAAACTCGTGCTTATGTTTTTTTTCCCCAATGAGCCAATAAAAATGCCCGGTCAGCAAAGGCGATTAAGTAAAACTACCTACGACTACCTCGACTACCCATAACTACATGGCGACACCAACTACAACTGTACTTATGACTCCAGGATTATCGATATTTTCCATAGCGACCAATGTGTTGAAAAATTTGCGGCAACCATACTAAGGCAGCGACTAGTTCCCAGAATGCGGGAACTCTTTGCAACCGTGAAGGAGACTCACCAGAGACCACCAGCAAACATGTGGCGACCATGTGGCGACCATGTGGCGATCATGAGGCAAGCGCAGAGTCTCGTGCACTCGCCTAAAAAGTCGCCTAAGTGGAACAAGCCCTTAAGTCAAACTCTGGTTCCAAAACCTTACTTTATCGTAGAACAAACTGCAGGGACGGTTGCCGTCCACACACAAGACAATATTATCTCACGCAAACAGAACAGAAGTCAAAATCAATCGACCCACCTCAAAAAATTACCCACCCTCTTATACCCTTCCGAACTAAGGGTGTGACATTATTTGTGGGAGGCAAACCCTTCAAGCCAATTACCAATACCAGCTGCAAAACAAATAGAATGACAAATCTTTGGCCCAATCATATACAGTACATAACATAGTTTCAACATATAGCACAGGGGGAAACACTTCCATTAAGTAAAGAAACATTATCATTAGATAAAGAAACATTTTTGGTGAGGCCGCTCTTCTGGACCAATCACAAGTAACAGCAGTAGGTACTGAGACATAACATTTCCCAACCAATCCCAAGCATGCCTTTAGCATCAGGGCATAGCTCCACCTGCAGAATCCCAGATATACTGGCAACTTGCAGGCCACCTGGACAGAGACATTTTGCAACCCCTTCCCAGGCTTCAGATTCCCTGGAACCATCTATGTTACATGGTTCTGCAACTCTCTGCAAATGATGTCAAGCAGCCTTCACAGATCTTTTCACAGACATCTTCCATTTCCCCAAGTACTCAACCCCCTGCTTATTCACATATGGAGTTTGTACTTTCTCCCTGTGACCACATGGATTTTCTCTGGTTGCTCAAGTTTGCTCCCATTCCAAAGATGTACAGGTTTGTAGGCTAATAGGCTTTAGTAAAACAAAATTGTAAATTGTCCCTGGTTTGTAAGATGGTGCAGTGTATGGGGTGACTGCTGGTCAGCATGGACTTAGGAGCAATGTTACAACATTTTGAGGATTTTAAAAATCAAGTCTGTAATTTATCACATTCGATAAAGCATAAAAATAAGTTTAATTTGACACCTAATTCACTTTCATATCTTCAGTATTAAAAAAAGCTATTGCCATTTTCATACTCGGAAATAAGTATCTTGTTCCCTATTGCTTTTCCATTGACTGAACACAAAAGCTGTGATTGAGGACAGTCAAAAGCCTATAACTTTATTAAAAATAAAGAACTGAAAGAAATGTTCCGTTATTATAGATTGAAGCATTCTGAAACAAATATGAAACAATCTTACTTCGATGACTTGAAATTAAAGCATATAATTAGTTAGTTACCTAATTGTAGCTAATTACAAAATTCAATTACTAGATCTAAACATCTATCAATTTCTTAAGAATAGATTAACATTTTTAAATAGCCTAAGTGTCCAAATAACATTCACACAATAATTCACAATAAAACATGTTTTTTAAATCTCATTGTCATGGATTTATAGGCCAAATGGAAGGAATTTAATGTTTAATACCTGTAAATTAGTGGCCATTTAAATCAACTTGCGAGTGGGTTTTACTGGAACGTGACCATTTGGAACGTTGAGGTTGTGGTGATTTATACCCCCATATCGGCATGCCGGTTCGTAAGGGGACTAAATCGCCATTTCATAACTTAAAATGTGAACTAAAAGCATCTTAAGAACCACTTTTATACATAAAAATAAACAACTTTCTTTTACCTGTCACCTACATGAAATACGTCCCCGTTGTCGGCGTTTACGGCTTTAGAAGCTGGTTTTAAAATGACTCCAGCGTTGAAATTGTCGGGCGATTTTGAACGGCCATCGGAACGATTCTTCAGCAAACGCTTGGACAAAATATAATCCAGGACAAGGTAAGAGAAAATCGTGTTTCAAAACCCCCCCCCCCCCCCCCCCCCAAAGGCGCCAAAATCGCGCACACGGCCAGTGGCACACGGCCAGTGGCAGAACTGCAGCGCTGCTGAAGGTAAGTATTGTAACATACCTACACTTAGCGGGCCAAAGGGCCTGTTTCTGCGCTGTATCTGTAAAGTCTAAAAGTAAAGTCTAAAGTAAAGACAGACTTGTCTGAGGGAGATTGGAAGGAAGTTAAGAATTTGGTCAACAGGTTCTGAGAGGGTCTTTGAAGAAGTGGAAGAAGTGACTGGGTCAAAGCAGTTCAAGTTTTCATCAATAACAAGGGGAAGGTATTCTCAGAAAGCCAAAGTCAGCAATATACCTGATAATTCTAAGGGAATCTTTAACATTGCCTTGTCATTTGGGACACTGAAACATACCATTTTGTCATTGATTCACATATCCAGGTGCATCCAGCATTGCATGACTGCATATACTAATTTGAGACTTCCAACCTGCACACAGTTAGGGGCATGTGCATTTCTGGTGGGATGCCCACATGCACCAATGGAGCATCCTGCCCTGCATCCTGAAAAGCCACCGTGTCTTTTTAACTGTGGCAATATAAAAGGAACACTAGAACTATGGAAAATGTACAAAAACGTAACTTGACAACACCAAAATGTATTCCGCTGTTGTTATGCCAAATGTGCAACAAAGTAGAATATGCACATTGAACTTTACTTTTAAATTAAACGATTTTGAATCTACTGAAGTAAATCTATTATTAAATGTACATTAAAGAAGAGGTTGAAGAGAACAGCTGACAAATTCTGAGTTCAATAACCAAAGAATTCTAATACAAAATACGTTCCAAGTGAATAAGCAATAACGAGGGAATGAAAATCCCTAATTTTAGTAGTTTTATAATCTTGCCTTCTCTCTTGAAACTAATAATAATTTCCTTGTAGCATGATTCACTCTGAACGATATTTCTTCCTTTCTCCAGAGACGTAACTGAAGTATGTATTTTAATAAAGCCATTAGTAATTATTTAAAAGATACCAACTGATGCTTAAAGAAAGCCCATTTTGAATGGGAAATGTGCTATATCATTTCAAGATTAATTTTGAGAAATTGCTGCTTTCCAGACAAAAATTCAATTGATGGAGTGAAAATGCTATTGGAGAATTATTGGATAATTTCTGAATCTAATAATCTTTCCCAGTGCAGACTAATCTTTGTTTTTCATTTCTTTTAGTGCTTTCATAAGAGCGCTTTAGAATGTTCACACATGGTAATGTTAATACTTAATAATAATAATAATAATAATAATACATTTTATTTATGGGCGCCTTTCAAGAGTCTCAAGGACACCTTACAAACATTTAGCAGGTAGAGGAAAAACATGTAAGGGAAATGAAATAAATAGTAGAGACATGACTAGTACACAAAGTAAAGACAGAATACAATTCAAAACACAATATGAGGCAATTAATGCACAGATGAAAAGGGAGGGGGACATGGGGCTAAGGATAGGCAGAGGTGAAGAGATGGGTCTTGAGGCGGGGCTGGAAGATGGTGAGGGACACGGAATTGCGGATCAGTTGGGGGAGGGAGTTCCAGAGCCTGGGAGCTGCCCTGGAGAAGGCTCTGTCCCCAAAACTGCAGAGGTTGGACTTGTGGATGGAGAGGAGACCGGCTGATGTGGATCTGAGGGACCGTGAGGGGTGGTAGGGGGAGAGGAGGTCAGTGAGATATGGGGGGGGGGGGGGGGGGGGGGGGGCAGATGGTGGAGGGCTTTGTAGGTGAGGATCAGGATTTTGTAGATGATCCGGTGGGAGATGGGAAGCCAGTGAAGTTGTTTGAGGACTGGAGTGATGTGATGCCAGGATTTGGTGTGGGTGATGAGTCGGGCGGCTGCGTTCTGGACCAGTTGGAGTCGGTTGATGTAGGTGGAGCTGATGCCAAGGAGAAGTGAGTTGCAATAGTCCAGTCGGGAGGAGATGAAGGCATGGATGAGTCTTTCAGCAGCGGGAGGTGTGAGAGAGGGTCTGAGTTTGGCGATGTTGCGGAAATGAAAGAAGAAGGTTTTAATGACATGGCGGATGTGAGGCTCAAGGGAGAGGGTGGAATCAAAGATCACGCCAAGGTTGCGAGCCTTGGGAGATGGGGAGACAGTGGTGCCGTCGATGGTGAGAGTGGGGTTATTGATTTTGCTGAGTGTGGCTTTGGAGCCTACGAGGAGGAATTCTGTCTAATCGCTGATGAGTTTGAGGAAGTTATGTTGCATCCAGGTTTTTATACTTAAGCCCTTTATAACAAACAGAAGTTGGTTCTATCCCACATGCACCACATTCTGTAGTGAATTAGGCCATTTGGCCCATCGAGTCCTATCCACCATTCAATCATGACTGATCTCTGCCTTCTAATCCTATTTTCCTGCCTTCTCCCCATAACCGTTGACACCCGTTCTAATCAAGAATGTGTCCATCCCTGCCTTTAAAATACCCACTGGTGGCCTCTAGAGCCCTCTGTCTTAATCAGTTTCACAGATTAACAACCCCCTGACTAAAGAAGTTTCTCCTCATCTTTCTAAAAGAGCATCCTGTAATTCTGAGGCTATAACCTCTGGTCTTAGACTCTCCCACCAGTGGAAACATCCTTTCCACATCCACTCCATCTATGCCTTTCATTATTCTGTAAGTTTCAATGAGGTCCCCCCTCAACCTTCTAAAGTCCAGCGGGTAGAGGCCCAATGCTGTCAAATGCTCATCATATGTTAATTCACACATCCCTGGAATCATTCTTGTAAACCTCCTCTGCACCCTCTCCATCCCTAGTTAGTTTCAAACAATGGATCTATTATCTGATTTAATTTGCAAACATCCAACAGGAAAAGGAAAGTGCTCTGGTCTGGCCTATATGTGACCCCAAACCCAGAGCATACAGACTTCTAACAGCTTCCTCAGAGGAGATTAGGGGCATTCGGCCCACAGAATCTGTCCCAACATACAGTAGTTCTATCCTACACACTAGGGACAATTTACAGAAGCCAAATGAACCTACTACCCTGCACTGCCTCTTTTGCGATACAAATTTCAACTGCTTGAGATGCTTTTAATACGGCCTAGCCTTAGCCACGCATAAAGGTGACCAGCAGGATGAGGGAAATGGTGAGTGCACTTTTCTGCATTGTGGTCTGGGGGTTTGGATCTTGGACTGTGGACATGCATCTTGGATCCTCAGATGCAACAAAATATAGCTTGCGGCATGCCCAGGATGGGGAAGAGGGCTATAGGCCACATCTGCATCAGGTGCAGTAACACTGAAAGCATCTTGTACCTGATGACCATTTTTTTCCAGTCATCGAGATGGATTAGTGTTCCCATAATCACAGTTTTGTTTTAACACTAACTGTCCACTCCAGCCAATTCTTTTTGCAGGCCTCAGCCCCTCCGAACCAGATTCCCAGCCCTTTCAGGTAGGTGGCTTCCCCTGACTCTCAGTCTGAAGAGGGTCTCGATCCAAAACTTCATCTATTTATTTTTCCCAGCAATGCAACTTGACCCGTTGAGTTACTCCAGATTTTTATCCAGTCTATCTTCAGGTTGGTAGACCAGTCGGGTTAGTTACCAAATAGGATGGCCCCTCTCTTTCTTTAGTTGGCTCTGAATCTTGATACCAACTCAAACTGGTTAGCTGACTGTAGCAGAAAATTGTACCATTTTCCACGTACAGGAAGACTTTGACCTGAGTGCTTTCCAGACTTTGTCATCCCTCTAATTCCTGCGTCTTTCCTGATGGATTTGGCAAAGGGTTATTTTCAGCACACAAACATGACAGGGGGAATGGATAGCCCTGCCTGACTCCACACTTGCAACTCTATTCATTTGATAGGGTTGCCACCCTGGATATATGCAGATTAGTTTTTATAAGAGATACTTGAAAACGACTGAAAACTATGATAACAAAGAGTATTCTGTATATAGGTTTTCAGGATCTGCAACCTGAGATCTGATCACTGGAAACTGGAGCCTGTCCTTCTCCACGGAACACCCATGGCAGCCTGGCATTGAGCTCAATTATTGGAACCACAGATCTGCAATTCTGTAGTGCATCTGTAGTAAACCTTGGCAGGGAAGGTCAGGTCCCAGACAACGATGAGAAGGCCCACCGGGAGGAGGTGGCTGGTCTAGCACTCTGGTGCCAGGATAACAGCCTCCTCTTGAACATCAAAAAAACGAAGGAGCTGATCATGGACTTTAGGAGGGCACATCATCCGAGGACGTACACTCCATTGAGGATAAATGGGGATCCTGTGGATAGGGTGAACTGTTTTATATATCTGGGAGTCCACATTTCCGAGGATATGACATGGGCATCACACGCCTCAGCACTCATGAGTAAGGCAAGGCAGCGCCTTTACCTCCTCAGACAATTGAGGAAATTCAGAGTGTCTCTGAGGATCCTCCAGTGCTTCTACGCAGCAGCGGTGGAAAGCATCTTGTCCGGGAACATTACCATCTGGTTTGGGAATTACTCTGCCAAGGACAAGAAGGCTCTGCAGAGAGTAGTGCGTTCGGCCGAACGCACTATGGGAACTTCGCTCGCCCCCCTGCAGGAACTATACATCAGGAGGTGCAACTCCAGAGCCAACAATATCATGAGAGACCCCTTTCACCCCTGCAACGGACTGTTCCAGCTGCTACGGTCAGGCAAACGCCTCCGTTGCCATGCGGTGAGAACGGAGAGGTTGAGAAGGAGTTTCTTCCCAGAGGCCATTCGGACTGTAAACGCCTATCTCACCAGGGAATAACTCTACGGAACGTTTATCCTTTCATTATTTATTATGTAAAAGAATATGTGTGTTATGATTGTGTTTATAGTTTGTTTGGTTGTTTGGTTGTTGGTCTTTTGCACAAAAGTCCGCGAGCATTGCCACTTTCATTTCATTGCACATCTCGTATGTGTATGTGACAAATAAACTTGACTTGACGAGGTCTATGTGAGGGTTAGATAGGCAGCTGCTACAGTGGGTAACATCAGTCATGACTTGTCCATTTGGGCAGAATTGATTAGACTACAACAGATGGCATGGTGGCACAATGGTAGATTTACTGCCTCCTGACTATGGCCCTTGTCTGTACGGAGTTTGTACATTCTCCCCGTGACTGCATGGGCTTTTCCCGGGTGATCCGGTTTCCTCCCACACTCCAAAGATGTACAGGTTTTTAGGTTAATTGGCTTCGGTATAAATTGTAAATTGTCCTTAGTGTAAAAGATTCAAGATTGAAGATTCAAGATTGAAGATACATTTAATTGTCACATGTGCCAGATGGCACAGTGAAATGAAATTCCCATACAGCCATACAAAAAAAAAATAAAGAACACACACTATAGAATTTGACATAAAACATCCCCACACAGCAGAATCAAAGTTTCCCACTGTTTGGGAAGGCACCAAAGTCAGTCTCTTCCTCCACTGTTGCCCGTGGTCAGGGCCTCCCTAAGCCCTCCGCAGTTGCAGCTACGGGCAGCCCGATGTCCAAGACCGCTCGCCGGAGTGATACAAGTCCGACGTTGGGGCTGCGGGACGTCCTCAGTGGCGTGGACACAGAGTCGGCCCCCTCCTACCGGAGTCGGCGGCTCCCAAAGTCCGTAGGCCGCTCCAGGTGGAAACTGCTGCTGTAGACCTTCTGCAAGGCGCCTCAGGACTCCACGATGACGGTCAGCGCCGCCTGCGTTGGAAGCTCTCCGCACCAGAGCTCCATTATGTTGGAGCAACGGCTCAACACTCCGGAGCTCCAAACGGCGACCCAGGTAGGCATCGCCCGCTCTGCGGTGACTCCAGCGCGAAGACAGTGCGAAGTACAGGGATTGCTGGTCATCGCAGACTTGGTGAGCAAAGGTTCTGTTTTCATGCTGTATCGGTAAACAGCAAATTCAATACAAGCATTTATTTCAAGAGGGCTTGTATACAAAAATAGGGATATAATGTTGAGGCTCTATAAGACACTGGTAAGGCCACATTTGGAATATTGTGAGCAATTTTGGGCACCATATCTCAGGAAGGATGTGCTGGCTCTTGAGAGGGTCCAGAAGAAGTTTACAAGAATTATGCCAGAAATAAGCAGGTTAACCTATGTTAAGAATGAGGGGGGACCTAATTGAAACATCCAGAATAGTAAAAGGCTTAGTGGATGTGGAGAGGATGTTTCCACTAGTTGGAGAGTCTAGGACTAGAGGTCATAGCCACAGAATTAAAGGACGTTCTTTTAGGAAGGAGATGAAGATACATTTATTTAGTCCGTGTGTGAATCTGTGGAATTCTTTTTCACAGAAGGCTGTGGAGGCTATGTCAGTGGATATTTTTTAAGGCAGAGATGATTCTTGAATAATACAGGTGTCGAGGTTATGGGAAGAAGGCGGGAGAATAGGATTAGGAGGGAGAGATAGATCTATCATAATTGCATGGTGGAGTAGACATGATGGGCCGAATGGCCTAATTCTACTCCTATTCCTTATGACCTTATGACGGAGATACATAGCAGACAAGTATGTGATAGTCAGAGTGTAAAGTTTGGTGAGAGAGGTGATGTGTATGAAGGAAACCCCATAAAAGAAACAGAGACAGACTGGATGGATTGAGTGATGGGAAGAGCTTTTTTTTTTACAAAACAGGGCACACAAAGGATGACAGCTGACAGATAGACACAACATGCTGGAGTAACTCTGCAGGTTAGACAGCATCTCTGGAGTAAAAGGACACGTGATGATTTAGGTCGGCAGTTCTCTCTGACAGCTGACACCAAATTGGCTAATGCCAATTTTGGCTCCTAGCCAAAAGTGAAAATTCCCCTTGTGTGACAATTTACCCCGTCCTACCCGCCCCCCACTCACAACATAATTTATCTCCATGTACGGATACCTTGTAAGCATGTCCCTATTTGAACTCTGCTCATTGTCTCTAGGTTTCCTGAAATCTCAAAACAAATAAAACTAACACTTTAAAAGATACCTTTAACTGCTATATTAATATAGACTGATGGTCTGATGAAGGGTCTCGACCCGAACTTTCAACCATTCTTTCTCTCTAGAGAGGCTGCCCGTCCCGCTGAGTTACTCCAGCATTTTCTGTCTATCTTTGGTTTAAACCAGCATCTGCAGTTCCTTCCTACACATATTAATATTAATTCTTCTTATAACCACCATTAATTTGTATAGGCTTGATTTTGATTTTATTTACTATAGCACAGCCAGAAATATGACAGCCATATTTATTTATGTACTTTGCCTGTAGTGATATTTAAATTGGATTATCAAATGTGATTGAAAATATAAGAGTCAGAGAGATAAATAATTAAGTGCAATTGTGGCACTTGGTAATATAACACATTTGCACGAGTCCTTTTTCCTCTTCGAGTCCGTTGCAATCTCAGATGTCGTTCTGCCAGTATCTGGCGCAGGTCACAGCTGGTCGGGTCGATTCAGCCAGGTCTTGGGGGCTGCACTGGGGGGCGTTGTCACACTCCAGTAGGTGGGACATTGTCTGTACTGCTCCATAGCTGCATGTGTCTTCTGCCTGGTAGTTCCATGCTTTCATAAGTGCTTTGCACCTCCCCTGCTCCACTCGTAATCTGTTGAGGGTCTTCCAGGTTGGCCATGGGAGGTCGTGCCCGCTGGCGAGGCATTCCATCGGAGTGATTCCTCTCTCCATCCAGTCGTGGGCTCGTATGTTGAGCTGGTTCCATTCATCTTTCCAGATATTTGTCCTTGCTGTTTCTTTGGTTGTTTGGAGAGGTGGGACTGCCTGCACTGGCTCTAGATTTCAGTCGGGGTGGAGGTGCTGTGTGTCCGTGCAGGGGATGCCTGGTATCGATCTCCTGTGCTCTCCTCTCCCCTTGGGCGACGATGGATCGTCTGATATGGGGGGGGGGGGGGGGGGGGGGGGGGGCAATACCAGCTAGGGCGTAGAGGCATGGGACTGGCTTTGTCTTTATGCATCCCGTGATAATGCGGCAGGTGTCGTTGAGGGCTGTGTCAACCAGTTTGGTGTGGTGGGAGTGGCTCCAGCTTGAGCACACGTATTCAGCTGTGGAGAAGCACAGGGCTAGGGCAGTTGCGCGGATGGTTGGTGGATCAGCGCCCCACTTTGAGTTTACCAGTTTGCGCAGGATGTTGTTGTGAGTGTTTGGCTTTGGTGTTCTGAAGGTGGGTTTTGAAAGAGAGTGTCCTGTCGAGTGTGACTCCGAGGTACATGGGGTGGAAGTGGTTGGAGAGTTTGTGGCCATCCCATGAGACGCTCAGTTGTTTTCCTGCATCTCGATTTTTAAGATGGAAGCTACATAGTTGGGTTTTTGATGTGTTGGGTTTCAGGTGGTTGTTATTGTAAGTAGGTTGTCATCTCTTGGAGGGCGCTTTCCAGGACAGACTCGATCTTCTGGAAGTTCTCCTGTTGGGTGGTGATGCAGAGGTCATCAGCATAGATGAAGCGGTGGCATTGTGGGGGAAGTGGTTGGTCATTGGTGTAGATGTTGAAGAGGAGGGGGGCCAGTAGAAACATAGAAACATAGAAATTAGGTGCAGGAGTAGGCCATTCGGCCCTTTGAGCCTGCACCGCCATTCAATATGATCATGGCTGATCATCCAACTCAGTATCCCGTACCTGCCTTCTCTCCATACCCCCTGATCCCCTTAGCCACAAGGGCCACATCTAACCCTCTTAAATATAGCCAATGAACTGGCCTCAACTACCCTCTGTGGCAGAGAGTTCCAGAGATTCACCACTCTCTGTGTGAAAAAAGTTCATCTCATCTCGGTTTTAAAGGATTTCCCCCTTATCCTTAAGCTGTGACCCCTTGTCCTGGACTTCCCCAACATCGGGAACAATCTTCCTGCATCTAGCCTGTCCAACCCCTTAAGAATTTTGTAAGTTTCTATAAGATCCCCTCTCAATCTTCTAAATTCTAGAGAGTATAAACCAAGTCTATCCAGTCTTTCTTCATAAGACAGTCCTGACATCCCAGGAATCAGTCTGGTGAACCTTCTCTGCACTCCCTCTATGGCAATAATGTCCTTCCTCAGATTTGGGACGCTGCCTTGTGGTAGGCCATTCTTTTGGGCTTTCCATTTGCTCTTCTTGTCTTTTAGTTGAACGAAGAAGCGCCTGTTGTTGAGAAGGCTTTTGATGACTTGGCACAGGTCGAGGTCACCAGACATGTCAAAACATTTCCTGATCATGGTGCGGTGCTGGACAGTGTCGTAGGCAGCGGTGAGATCTATGAAAGCTGCTCCGGTGATGAGTTTGCACTCAAAACCGTCCTCAATGTGTTGGGTGAGGTTCAGTAGCTGCCCGGCACAGGAGCGGCCAGGGCGGAAGCCAGCTTGATCTTTAGTAAGCTTGGAGTCTATGTGGCATAAGCCGTTGGAGTAGTAGCCTCTCGTAGAGCTTGTAGGTGATGCAGAGGAGGGAAATGGGTCTGTAGCTCTTTGGGGATGATGGGTCCTTTCCAGGTTTGGGAATTGTGACAGTCTTGGCCTTTCTCCATACAGGTGGAGTTGTTTTCTGTGCCATGCATGAGTTCAGCATTGCTAGGAACCAGGTCTTTGCTTTAGGTCCAAGGTGCTGTATCATTTCCGTCAGTACATCATCGATTCCTGCTGCTTTCCCAGGTTTCAGCATGCTCATTGCAGCTTCGAGTTCTTCTAGGTCGAAGGGCTTGGTGAAGGCGCTGGCTGGTTGTAGGCAGTCTGTTACTGCTGTCCGGCGCTATTCTGCTGTGGGTCTGCGCCGATTTTGACTACGACCGTTTGCCACCAGCTGTGCTGCAACTGAGTTTGCTGTGACTGTTGTGAGCGTGGGCGGTGTGGTATGGTCTTCACCGAGGCGGCGGATTGTGGCTCATGCCTTCCTGCTGTTATTGGTCATGTTGGTGTTTTCTATCAACTCCTGCCAGACTTGCCTTCGGTCCTCCCCGCCTGTGTTCAACAGGATCTCTCCGAGTTCCATGGTGGTGGAGGAGAAAGGGTCCTCGTGATATGCCCTGTGGTAGGCTTTCAGTAGATCGCTGGATGTTTCCGACAGCCCGGGGATGTACTCGGTCTGGCATCCTCTTGGTATATGTCACCTGGCTGACCTTTTCAGCAGTTCTGTGAACATGGTATAGTTGTTGGGGTGTGATGGAATACTGGGGATGGAGTCTTCGATCTCCTGTTGGAATGACAGCCAGTCGGCCTTCCGCAGATTGAACCTTCTGCGGAAGGGGACGGTTGTTGTTTGGAGAGCGGATCGGATAGTTATGGTGATTGGCCGGTGTTGCGTATGGGGGATAGGGTCCAGGACCTCTTTCACAGCTCTGGATGATAGTTCGCTGCCCACACAAACAAGGTCTGGGTTATATCCTCGTTTCCACCTGGCACTGTGGAAAGATTTTGGCAGTTTGGCGTCATGGATCAGGGTCAGGTGTTTCGACTCGAGCCAGGTTTCAACTTCATCTCCATCTTGATTGTTCACTTCATAGCCCCACAATGAGCTATGGGCATTGAAGTCCACAATGCTAATGTGGTATTTCCTCTTGCAACTGTCTGGCAGTTCAGAGTGGAGGAACGGACTTTGGGGGGGGGGTTTATACACTGATGTGACAGAGATGTTTGGGAGGGCAACTATGATGGTTTCCATTTGCCCGTCGGTGGTGTGGGTGCAGACCTCTTCGATCGCGAGGTTTGGTCTGCTGAATACAGTTGACCCATACTGTCTGTGTCGGATCTCGGCCACCAGCTTCATTCCAGGGATGGCTGGTCGGTGTTGTGTAGGGCCGGGGTGGGTTTCCTGCATGCACACTATGTCGAAGCGTTTGGCCGCTGTCGCTAGTATGTCTGCCTTGCATCTGGAGAATCCTTCAATATTGATTGAGGCGATTGACAGCGCAGGCCCCGAGGAGGGCGAGTGTCTGTGGCACTTCGGCATCGTCATCTAGTAGATTACTTAGTAGATCTAGTAGATCTAGTAGATCTAGTAGATTACCCAAGCAATCTTTGCACGAGTAACAGCAATCATTGCATACCAAAGCTCATTTATTAAAATTTCATTTTAACAATTATCTGATTTGTGGAGACAGCAAGGTTTATAAATCGTTTATAAATCATTATAAATCGTCCACCAGTCACTTCCATATCTGATCCCTTCACCTGTGACAAATGTGATAATAAAGATTGTAATCCTTTGAAAAGCTTAAAGGCCAAGACTGCATGAGTCAGAAGCTCTCTGGATAGCAGACTGAATTGCACATTTCCTTCTCCATGAAAACATATTATTCTCAGTGCACGAGGATTGAGTATGATGAATCCATTTACAACTTCCAACAATTTTTTAGCTTTTCATTTTACTGGATGAGAAGCTCAGGGTTAACATGTGCCTTACACTTACATTCCCACATGGAGTTTTCCACCAGGGCTGCTGAAGATAAATGAATGCCCTGCTTTATTTTTGCTGTGGAAGTAATCTCTGTATTTTTACGTCTTTACATCAGGCTTGATTGTATTCTGATAAGAGAAAAACGGCAGGACCACAAATTGTGGGAAATTGTCCCACAAACAGGAGAGACAATTTTGACAAAACCTGTGGCAGGATGCTTTAATCACACGTCGATCTTAACCAATTTGATCACTCTGTTTGAGCTTCTCCAGCACTTTTACAACACAGGTATCAGAGGCCACCATAGTGTAGTTTCAAGACACAGAATAGAAACAGGCCCCTTGGCTCACTGCATTCACATTGGCCATCGATCACCCATTCACACTGGCTCTGTTATTCCACTTCTTCATCCACTGCCTACATACAAACAGGCAAGTTAGAGAGGCCAATTAACCTACATCTTTGGGATGTAGGAGGAAATTAGGATGTAGGAGGATGTAGGAGGAGGAGCACCACATCTTTGGGATGTAGGAGGAAATTAGAACAACTGGAGAAAACTCACGGTATCACACAGAGAACATGCAAACTCCCAACATACAGCAGCTGAGTTCAGTATCGAACATGGGTCTCTGACGCTGTGAGGCTGCAGTTCCACCAGCTGCACCACTGTACTCCCCTTGAACCACTGTGCCGCCATAACTGTTGTCATTTTGTCAACAACTGCAGGGCATCTTAGCCCTGATTTTTTTTGTGCAACATAAAAGCAATTTTCTCACTAAAATATTATTTCAAAAATTTCACAAAATGTTCTTACTGTCTCGAGGGCAGTCAGCACTATGGTCAAGGAGGTTCTGAATGTCCTAAGACTTATGAAGAAAGATAAATATCCCAAGCATAATCAGATATATCCAAGCACAGCTAGAGCAGAAATTGCAGGTGCCCGGCTGAGATATGTGAATCAACATTAGATACAGGTGAGCTGCCAGAAGACTGGAGGGTGGCTAATGTTGTGCCTCCATTTAAGAAGGGTTGTAATGAAAAGTATGGGAGCAAGACAAAGTGAGCCTAACATCTATGGTAGGTAAGTTACTGGACAGCATTCTGAGTGAGGTCATAACTTACAAATTTGATTGAGTTTGTGAAGAAAAAACTTAGTGAGAATGATCATTTGATAAGGTTTTACTTGGCAGTCTGCTCTGGAGGGTGAGATAGCATAGGATATAGGGAGAATGGGCTGACTGGACAGAAAATTGGATATATGGACGGAAGTAGAGTGTGATAGTGGAAGGGTGTTTTGTGGACAGAAGCCTGTACACACCAGAAGTGGCGTGCCTCAGGAATCCGTGTTGGGCCCATTGTTGTTTATCATTTACTAGACTAAGTGGGACCTGTTGTTTATGGTTTACTAGACTAAGTGGAACCTTTCTGGAGCACTAGTATGAGTGTTGTGGGCTGAAGGGACTGGTTTCCAGAGGGCTAGTAAGGACCTTGTGGGCCAAATGGATTATTGGGCTGGCAGCTCAGTCACTCAGGCCTGGTGCGCTGGTGCGCTGGCAGCTCATTCACTCAGGTCTGGTGGACTGGCAGCTCAGCCACACAGGCCTGGTGGGCTGGCAGCTCATTCACTCAGGGCTGGTGGGCCGACAGCTAAGTCACTCAGGGCTGGTCGAGCTTGCAGCTCAGTCACTCAGGGCTGGTGGGCTGGCAGCTCAGAAACTGACAGAAATTCTGCCCAAAACAGGTGAGAAACTCAGTGAGAGAGAAGGGGGAGAGGGTGGAGAATCAATTTTAGATATTTTTCATCTATTTCTGCAGATTACAGCAATGAAGGAGGAAAGTCTATCCTGGCCTGAATCTCACAGGGAGCCAATGAAGGGAGGGAGAAAAATACTGGGGTGAGGATTAATACTTGCAGGGGGGATACTTACTGATGGGCTGAAGGGACTCCTCCTGGGCTAGTACAGGCCTGATGGCCTGAAGAGACTAAAAAAAACCTGTGAAATCTCAGTGAAAGGCACCTTTTCTGGACTTTTCCTGGCCTGACACGGGCCTTTTGGGCCAAAATGCTCCTCCTGTGCTAATACGGGCATTTTGGGCAAAAGGGATGGGTTTCTCGGATAATAGGGGCCTTGTGGGCCGAAATTAGTGGCTTCAGGCAGGCCAAACAACTCATTTCATTTCATTTTCATTTCCATTTCAATTCCAAGCACACGGCAGGCCAAACAACTCATTTTATTTTCATTTCATTTCCATTGCCATTTCAATTTCAAGCACAGGTCAGGCCAAACAATGAATTTCATTTACGTGTCATTTCATTTCCAGTACAATTTCAGTTTCCAGCTCGGGGCAGGCCAAACAACTCATCTCATTTTCATTTCATATCATTTTCATTGCTATTTCTGTTTCAAGCACAAGACAGGCCAAACAATTCACCTCATTTTCATTTCATTTCATTTCCATTGCCATTTCAGTTTCAAGCACAGGGCAGGCCAAACCACTCATCTCATTTTCATTTCATTTCATTTTGATTGAAATTTCAATTCCAAGCATAGGGCAGGCCACACAACTCATCTCATTTTCATTTCATTTCATTTCCATTGCCATTTCAGTTTCAAGCACAGGCCAGGCCAAATAACTCATCCCGTTTTCATTTCATTTCATTTCCAATGCAATTTCAGTTTCAAGCATAGGGCAGGCCAAACAACTCATCTAATTTTCATTTCATTTCATTTCCATTGCCATTTCAGTTTCAAGCACAGAGCAGGCCAAACAACTCATCTCATTTTAATTTCATTTAATTTCCATTGCCATTTCAGTTCAAGCACAGGGCAGGCCAAACAATTCATTTTATTTTCATTAAGGGCTAACAAATCATTTATTGCAATTACATTGCAAACTGTCAGTCAAGAAGACTCACAGTTCTGTTGACTCACAGCTGAATCACAGTTGTGGCCTCTCCCTTGCGATCTTCCAGTGTGACAATAAGATGGCCAAAAAACCATAGCAATATATGGTAGCGTTTTTTTCTAAAATCAATATGCAGCGCAGACAGGAAGTGGTCAAGGTGAGACTTTTAGTTGTGTAGATGTCAATGATTTGTTTGGATGAGAATGTAGAAAGCATAATTAGTAAGTTTGTAGATGACACTAAAGTGGGCTGTATCAAAGAAAGTGAAGATCATTATCAAAAATTATAACAGGATCCTGATCTGTTGAGCAAGTGGGCTGAGGAATGGTTAATGGAGTTTAATGCAGATAAGTATGCGGTTATGTATTTTGGGAAGTCAAACTATGGCAGAGTGATTGGCAGGGTCCTGGGGAGTGATGTAGAGGGATTGAGGGGTGCAGCTACATAGTTCCTTGACAGTGGCATCATATGTAGATAGAATGGTCAAGATGGCTTTTGGTACATTGGGCTTCATCAGTCAGGCCATTGAGAATAGTAGTTGCGCTTTTATGTTGCAGTTATGCAAGATGATGGTGAGATGGCATTTGGAGTATTTTGTTCAGTTTTGGTCATCCAGCTATAGGAAGGATGTCGTTAAACTGGAAAGAGCGTAGAGAATATTGATGAGGAAGTTTCCTAGACTTGAGGGTCTGAGTTAAAGGGAGAGGGTGGGCAGGCTAAGATTTTATTCCTTGCAGCATAGGAGGATGAGGGGTGATTTTATACAGGTGGATAAAATCATGAGGGGAATAGATGGGGAAAATGCAGAGTCCAGAGTAGGTTAATCAAGAACAAGAGTGATAGTTTTAAGGTGAAAGAAGAAAAATGTAATGGGAACCCAACTTCTTCACACAGAGTTTGGTGGGTATATGGGATGAGCTGCCAGGTGATGTAGTTGAGGCAGGTACCATAACATAATTTAAAGGGATTTGGACAGGTGCATGGATTGAAACGTTTTAGAGGGACTGAGGCCAAATGTGGGCAAGTGGGACAAGTGTAGATGGAGCATCTTGTTCGGTCTGAGCAAGTTGGGGCAAAGGGTCTGTTTCTGTGCTGTATCTCAATGATGTACGAAAAGAAGATGCACGATTATTGGAAATCTGAAATAGTGAAAATAGCTCTGCGTTGTTTTTGTATTACAAAATGAATTCTCTTAATTTCAATGGAACTAAGACTTGAAAGAATGGAGTAACTACAATTATAAAAGCATGTTTAGAGCTAAAGATTGGGGATGAACTTTTAAAGCAACGATGATTCATCATAATTTTGTTCCGTGGACTGAGTGCAAATACAGCAAAGTGCAAAACAACTTTCTGTTGCTTGTTAAAGTTGTAGTCATTGCTTTAAAAGTTATCTTTTATTGAACAAGGAATGTGTGTTTTTTTTTGTAAAGCTTCAGTACTGAAGGTAACATCATATCTCCACGAGCACTTTTTGGCAATATGATGGTAATTCTGTGAATTTGTCAGCCCCATAGAATCTGCATGGGAAGAAAGTGCAATGAGAATACAGCAAGAAAGCAGCAGGAGGGATTTGGATTCACACTATTGCCCACTCGCTGTTAATCAGTGAGATGAGCATGTTGATATGGTTACTTAGGCATGTCATGATCAATGTGCTTTTACTGCTTGCACTTTGCAAGGAAAGCCTTTTCTCTCCCATGAGTTTTATGTCTATTTGTTGTATAATCACGATATTTCTTGTTGCGATTTTGTAACTTCACTTGATACACAAACAATGCACTTGAAAGATGTGAGTGTACAAGTGTATAATTCATTGCATTTGTGAGTTGTGGGTGTGAATGAAATGCAGAGAATGAGCTCTAAGCTGTTCCTGAATATTTACATCACAGCATGTGTTTTTGCTCCTTGGCAGAATCCTCTGCTCATAAATTAATCTGAGCGACAAGATTGCTTCCAGCTGGAGTGACACAGGTGGGGGCAGTGATTGTGAATTAGTCTGGAGCAACATGTGAGCTCAATTGATGACTTTTGGGAAAATAGCTTCAAACCCCAACCCTTACTCCATCCCAAAGGAAGATAGACATAAAAACTGGAATAGTTTTGTACGTACGAGACTTTGTACATTTCCCCATGATCTCATGAATTTTCCGCGGGTGCTCTGGTTTTCTCCCATACTCCAAAGACATACAGGTTTGTAGGTTAATTGTCTTCGGTAAAGATTGTAAATTGTTCCTAATGTGTAGGATAGTGCTAGTGTATGAGGTAATTGCTGGTCGGTGCAGACTCAGTGGCCAAAGGGCCTGTTTCCATGCTGTATCTCTAAACTACATTTTCCGACTGGCTGATATTTATTTACATTTGTACAAATACATGTAATTATTTTCACAGTCATACACAGCCATTATGTAATAATTGCATTGTCAAACATTGCTTTAGATATCTCTTTTACTTTGATAACCTGATCTACCTGGACATTTCTGACTATTTACAACGTGAGCTAAAGACTTTGCATTTTGGATTTGAGTGGCCTCACTGACATCCTATTAGTGAGTTCCAAACATACTGGATGGTCTGATAATGCCCTAGAAGCGTTGGTGTTTGTTTAGCTACTGTTTCTCTAGCTTTCCCTCAAAAGGATACTGTACCACACTCAAGCTTGTGCAAAGTCAAAGATAAAATACAAACTCTGCTGGATTAAAACTAGTAGTAGGGTATGAAATCATACAGTATGTTAACAAGAAGCAAGCCAATTGTTGACTTACCTTGAAGATTGAGTGAGCCACTTCTTTGAGGTTTCCTTTCCCATGCGTACAAATCACTCTTCCACCCACTGGAAGTTGTATGATACAAAGAAATCAATAGATGTTTGACATTGCTTCATCTTTTAAAACTCTCACAGAAATGTGAAGTGAACTGTGGAGCATTGTTGGAAACTAAATGTACTGATTTTTCATACATAGGAAAGATCCAGCTCTTCTCTTCAATTTTATCTTTCACAGTTCTACAAGTATCTACATGACTGACCTTAATCAATTTTAAGGGCACATCGATGAACACTAGGGAACAATCCTTCCCACTTAGATGAAAAGTGACATGGTGCTCAGTGGAATAATTCTGTCAATGTAATGATGCCATAGATGGTATTGCTTTACATCACTCACAACCTTGGACAGTACAGTGGCACACAGTAGAGCTGCTGCCTCACAGCACCAGAGACCCAGGTTTGATCCTGTCTGTGCAGAGTTTGTATGTTTTCCCTGTGACCCCATGGATTTTGTCCGGGTTTACTGTTTTTCTCCCACATCATGATCAGCCATGATCACATTGAATGGCGAAGGGCCAAATGGGCTATTCCTGCACCTATTGTCTACTGTCTAATTGTCTATTCCAAAGCCATGCAGATTTGTAGGCTTCTGTGGCTTCTGTAAATTTCCGCTAGTGTGCAGGATAAGAAAGTGAGATGGCATAGAAATAGTGTATGAGTGATTGGTGGTCAGCATGGATTCAGTGGGCCAAAGAGTTGTCATGCTATATCTTTAAACTCTAAACCTGGACAATACTTACTCCAAATCTTTATTAATATGTATCCAATTCACAAAATGTCTGCCACCTGAGCACTGATGATTCAAATGTGTTTGGTGCTCATCTGCAATCCCCTTCTTGTGAACTCTTGGAATAATTGCTCAATATGCCCATTTAAAACATTTGCAGTTAGTTGATATTTCAAATTAATGATTTCTGAATGATAGTAAAGCTTCAGTAACACTCTTCCTAAACTGCTCCATTTTAGTACCATCAATGGTTGTCACTGGAAAAGATTTGTACAAAGGACTCAGGTCCTAGGGTAGTGAAAAATGAACTTTCATTACAAAAATCAAATGATTCACGTGCTAATGTGGTCAAATCACCAGCTTCGCCAGTGAATACCTGTTCAATCAATTCCCCATCTTGTTTCCAGTTCGTTAACATTATTTCCATGTCCCCCAGTAAATTTTAACCAACCAAGGTTATTTTAACTCTGTTACCACAGTACCAAGCTATCCATTGAATTGGCCTCAAGAATTTCAAAACTGGTCCTGAATACCTGAAAGGTAGATGATTGAGCAGCTTGTCAAATGTGTCTTTCACTGACATTGAACTGTTTGCTATTGTATCGTTCTGCATCTCTAATTACTTCCCATCAATCAGCTCTGTAACCTTGAAGTCCTGCAGCCTCACACTACACCAGCATAGATGTAAATCCAATGTTATCTATAGTGTAGTAATGTTGTGGAGCTTTCATTTTTGTGAATTTTTTGCAGAACTTCTCTCTGAGCAGATGGTGCACTTGACACTACATACCTGCCTATTGCCTTCCACAAACAATGGCTGTGTCCTTTATTCTGACACGAGTTGTACTGTGACAGTAAATAATCCGGATGCATGTGGAATGACAGCTGATACATCTGTTACACTGACTCAGGCTGCTTGCAGTCAGAAGATGCTGCCCTTGTTTCTGGGTTAAACTTTTATGAGTGGTCTTTTGACGTCATGCACATCTGTCACCGGCTATGGACAGAATCTCCTGTTATTCTTGGCCGGCATCTCCATGGAATTCACAACACTACCTATCAAGTCAAATGGAAGGGTTGTCATATCTAACGGCTCAAAATGGATCCTCTCTTCTCTTAAACCATGAATAAGGTTGTGACAAAGTGTATGATCTAAAGGATCTCCAAAGCCACAATATCTTAGAGTATCATGGTGGAGCTATACCTGTATGCGGTTTCCTCCAGTTAATACTTATCCATGCCAAATTTATAGGTCTCTGTTTTTCCAACCCATTAGTTAGCACATTCTACCAGCTTTTGAATTTCCGTCTGCAGTAAGATATCTATAGCTGTCTGTGGGGCCACCAAGATTGTGAGTGGGATATTTGTTATACTGATTGTATTGGGAAGGGTAATTCTAGGGTGGTGCGTTGTATATATGACTAAGATACTGTATAGTATATGAGGGGTTTTGATTATTTTTATTTTTTTATTTTTTGTATGGCTTTGTAAATATTTGATTAGTGTATAAATGTAAATCATTTGGTGTACATATAGCTGCTGGTGTACATATGGTGTACATATAGCTGCTAAATTTGTATAAGCAGTTGAATAAGGGGTGGGAATTAATAAGCTTTGGCTTCTTCCTGCTCCTTTTTGGACACATATGATTTCATTTATTTATAGATATTGTTTATGACACTTTATAAATATTCTTGTTTTGTTTTGTGTATGCTGTTGCACACTTGCTTTTTATTCCTTTATTCAGTTCAAAATAAATAATCAAATAACCAATTAAATAAATAAATAAATACATGCCAAATGTATGATAAACTTAGCAGCCAGTTTCCAGGTAATACTGTTTTCAGATGTTCCCTCATTGCAGCATTCAGTGCCTAAGTGTTTTCAACAATGTCTGCCAGCTTGAGAATAATTTTGGTCATGAAAAATGCATCCCTTTGCTTGGAGGAAGTGAATGATTTGCATGTAGTGTTACATGCCCCAAGCTCCCTATCAAGCTATTTATTCTTGAACTACCTGTTTCTTTCTTGCTAAAATGGCATAGCTATACCTGGGCCTCCTGTGTGGCTTGCATTTTTACTCTGAGCTTGTTCCACTCCTTGCAAATTACACTGGCTTTCTTTCTATAATATTAACTTAAAGGTCAGTCGGTTCATGGTGATTGCTGCTGCTCTACAATCAAAAGCAGCAGCTGAAGTTTTTTCCCATCTCAGGTTGACCTGACACATGAGAATTGTGCAAAGTGAGCCTGCTGGGACTTCAGTCCAGCAAGCTTATTTTCAAGATCTATTTTATACGATTTGATTTTTTTTCCCATAAATATTGCTATGTTTAGTTTTGTTGCAACTGTTGCATTCCTCTTGTACTTGTTGTTCTATGAAGATCACATTCATGGATGGATGGAATCCACACTGCACTTTGGGGAGCACTGTCTGATTATTGACAATGGATGATTGAGGCCAATGTCTTTCTATACAGTCAGTTGTAAAGAGACCCATAGTAGTTGCTGCAATCGGATTTGTCTCCTTTCCCGAAGGTGGTCAAGATGGTGCCTGAGTTTCCTGAAATGTCTACAGGAGTAGAGTTTGCAAATTTTAGACTGAATTTCTTCTCTACTAAGTTTTAGAATTTCAGTAATGATACAATATTTTCCAGAGGCTTTGATGTATTTCATTTGGTGTATTCAGCTTCATGACACTCAGGGCAGAATTAGACCAGATGGTTTGCTATGGAATGAGATTCAGGGTGCGTCAAGAACCAAGACAGAGTTGAGGAGATCTTCAAAGTGTTCCTTCCAGTGGGAATTGGCTGTCTCTGTGTCCATGATATATTTGCCTCCTTTCTTGGCTCATAGCTATATAAGTATATGCGTGTTTGAGCTATAGGTACCATTGAAGAACCCATGCATGTCCTGGTCAACAGTGTGTTGCCGGACCTCCTGCCTCCTGTCCAAACATCATTTGTATTTAAGTCATAGTCTTGTTCTGGGGGCTCTGCCGATGCAGAGATGAATGTGCAGCTGTTCCTTTTTCTTTGAGGTATGTGGAGCTTCCAGTCCAATGCCAAGCATTTGAGTGCGAACTCCATCATCAAGTTCACTGACGAAACCACTGTCGTGGGACGTATCACTGATGGGGACGAGTCAGATATAGAAGAGAGACCGACCGACTGACCAAATGGTGCCAACACAATAACCTGGCCCTCAACACCAGCAAAACCAAGGAACTGATTGTGGACTTTGGAAGAGGTAGGATGGGGACCCACAGTCCCGTTTATATCGATGGTGGAAAGGGTCAAGAGCTTCAAATTCCTGAGAATGCTGACCGGTTGCATCGTGGCTTGGTTCGGTAACTTGAGTGCCCAGGAGCGGAAAAGACGACAAAAAGTAGTAAACACTGCCCAGCCCATCGTTGGCTCTGACTCCCTACCATCGAGGGGATCTATCGCAGTTGCTGCCTCAAAAAGGCTGGCACCATCATCAAGGACCCACACCATCCTGGCCACGCACTCATCTCCCCAGTACCTTCAGGTAGAAGGTACAGGAGCCTGAAGACTGCAATATCCAGGTTCAGAAACAACTTCTTCCCCACAACCATCAGGCTATTGAACTCAACTCAAACAAATCTCTGAACATTAATAGCCCATTATCTGTTTATTTGCACTTTATCTGTTTTATTTATTCATGTGTGTATATATTTATATAATGGTATATGGACACACTGATCTGTTCTGTATTCCTGCCTTCTATATTCTGTTGTGCTGAAGCAAAGCAAGAATTTGTCCTATCTGGGACACATGATAATAAACTCTCTTGAATCTTGGGACATTCCTGAATCACCTGGTCAAACTAATCCTGGAGCTTCCTGCACAGGAAGTCAGCATTCCAGTCTGAAGAAGGGTCCCGACCCAAAATGTTATCTATCCATGTTCTCCAGATATGCTGCCTGACCTGCTGAGTTTGACCAGCATCTGCAGTTCTCTGCGTCTACTGTACTCTGACAGAGTTAGATTTCCCAGCCGTTGTGTCTTTTATCAACCAAATGTTTGATTTCAAAGAGATTGCAACATCTGAGACAGTGTAACAGACTCAAAGCAAGAAGACTAATAGCATGATTGAACTGGGTGGCATAAACATTTGCTAGATGCTTCAAATTTGCACTACACATTTTAATCAGCTGTAATCACTTAGGTAACAGGAAAAATACTACTTGAAAGTGTACCTTTCTTGTTGATTAATCATGAATTAAACCTGCTCATATTTTATTCCTTGGGTTATGAATGTGATCACAGGTCTGAAGTAGTTTGTGTGGATCACATTTATTTACCACAACTGCAAAATGAGATGAGAAATACATCTGAATTTTTGGATGAGACATTAAATGGATGTAAAAATTATCCCATGTGATTTAATCAACAAAAACCTGGGATTAACCAGAGAATCCCTCAAACAATATTTCATTAAGAAATTATCTGCTCAGTAGCAATTTGTTATTTTGGGAGGTTACTGTATGTTAATGAACTACCCACATTACAACTATTGTATATCTCAGGAGTGCTTTTCGGTTATTTGTAGAAACAAGGAACTGCAGATGTTGATTTAAAAAAAAAAGAGGAACGCAGCATCTCTGGAGAACATAACTGAAGAAGGGGACTGACCTGAACGTCACCTATCCATGTTCTCCAGATATGCTGCCTGACTCGTTGTGTTGCTCTGGCATTTTGTTCCTTTTTCCGGTTATTGGTGCTTTATGGAAATTGTGGCCTGCAACCCCTCCCCCACTCTCATGTTTTCACAATGTAGAATCAACAATTGCTAATTTATTGAATTACATTGGGTTCTTGTTATTAATGCATCAAGGCACTAAAATATCAGAAGGTGCCAATATCATAAAACCAACACTGTAAATTATTAATCGTGTTTGCTGTTTGTGGAGTATGCTGTGGAAGGCTGTTTTCACAGTTGCTTGTAAAATATCAAAATGCCACACTCCATTGAATATGTATAAGTGGTAGTGTGGGAAGAAGAAGTGGTGTCTAAATGTTGACTTTAACATTCTTAAATCCATTTACTGAGTATGGCCATCACAGGCAAGATTAGCATGTAATACCCATTCTAAATTGCCTTTAAGAATATGTTGGTGATCCATCGTCCTTCTAGAGATTGGAAATGCAGTGAGGGAGCGAGTTCCAGGATTTAGACATGTTGCTGATGAAGAGACTGCAGTACATTTCCAAGTCAGGATGGAATGCGAAATCGAGGAATGTTCAGGTAATGATGAGTCCATGTATCTTTTTACCCTTCTGGGCACTAGAGTTTCTTGGTTTTAAAGGTGCTATTGGTGTAACTTCTATGCATTTAATGGATGCAATTAGGGCAGAGGCTGACCCGAGAACAATTATAAAAGGGGTATGTATATTATTTCAACAACTCACCAGCTTTCAATTGGCCTTCTGCAAAGATTGTTGAACAACTACTACAACAGAAGTAACTTTCCATATACTAGAACAATGGCATGTATTAATAGCCTTGTGAACAGTCTGTCTTGTCCCTTCTCTGTTTTTATTATTTTCGGTATGTCTTAAATGTATGTTTCAATGTTTCTTGGTATGTTTTATGTGGGGGGTGGAGGGGAGAGGAACGGAGGAAACTTTTTCCAGCCACTTACCTCGATGGAGATGCGATTTTTCTCCGTCTCGCATCTCCGTCTCCCCTGTAGCCTAACAACGTGGCGTTGGCGGCCTTACCTGGAGACCGGCCCGGCGCATCAAGCTAGGGGCGCGGTGCGGACTTTAACATCGGGAGCTGCGAAGTTTTGCCAAAGTTTGTGGAGAGCTACGACCGCGGGGCCTGTGGACTTTAACACCATGAAGCCCAAAGTCTCCGGTAAGAAGAAGCTGACTCGAGAGCTCCACTCGAGTGTTCCATTCTGTCCTGACGCCGGAGTTTCCATCATCCCGACGAGAGAGCTTCAGACATTGGACCATCGGCAGCGGAAAACTGCGGAGGGTTCAAAAGCCCCGACCACCACGGGTGAACAAAGGAGGAAGATGGCTGAACTGTATTACCTTCCATCACAGTGAGGAATGTTGATTCTGCTGTGGTGGATGTTTATGTTACATTTTATTTTATGTGGCTGTGTGTCTTGTTGTCTTTTACTTAGTATGGCTGAATGGTGACTCAAATTCCGCTGTACCTTAATTGGTACATGTGACAATTAAATTGTATCTTGAATCTTGAATCTTGAGAACAAATGTAATTTTCTGTTTTAATTAGAAATGCTAATCAGATTACTTCAGCTTCAAACTGGGTGAAAGTTTATATCATACCTACATTATAATGATCAATTTGTACTACCAACTTAAAATTCAGCCAATTGTTAATGAATATAATCAAAATTATAGAAATTGTGAAATGAGTGAAAATAATACTTTATTCTTCAAAAGATGTGAATTTCAATGCAAATTTAATCCAAGATCAGGACATAAGCATTAGAAGGGTGCACTGATGAGTGATTCCAAAAAACAAGTCTCCCACAATGCCAGAGATCCAGGTCCAACCTTGATCTCGATTGCTGCCTCAGTGGAGTTTGCATGGTCCATGGGCTGAAAGGCCTGCTTCCACACTGCATCTTTCAGTTAATTAATCCAAAAAAATCTTATTTTTCACATTTCTAGTTCTCACCTGCTCCACAGATGCATATTATCTTCTAATTGACAGTGTTGACTTCAATTATAGAAATGCAGTTGGATCAGAAAAAGACAGTGAATTTAAACTAAACTTTTGTGTGCTTGGCATCAAAGCACTTAACACAACCCAGGCTGGCGTAAGCAGCATAAGCAGGACACAGTTCTCCACATCTTCTATATACATTTAAAACTCTGGGGCCATCCGACCGACTGCCGAACGGCGCCCTGCCTTTCGATTCGTGCCCGATACTCGCAGATGTCCAATCGGAATGGCCGATGCTCGCAGATGTCCAATCGGAATGGCCGATGCTCGCAGATGTAGTACTGCTGTAGATTTGGGAGGAACAACAGCAGCAGCAAAAGATTAGCAAGAGATACCACTGATTGGCTCTAGCCCAAGTGTGAGGAGAGGGGTGAAAACAGTTGAAAACTGAGGAATTGGCTGTGTAAATTGGTAAATCAGGCAATTTATCAGTCAATTTAAGCAGGACAGCTCTTTGCGAGCGGCAGTGAGTGAGCGGCCTAGTGAGGGAAGTGCCCTGTGAGAAAAGTGTGAGTCTTTGGCTCGAGAGTGAGAGAGCTCGAGAGTCTTCGGAGAGGAGGCTGAGGAGAGGAGACCATGCAATACGCTTGAGAGGGAGACGAAAGAAGGAGATGTCAGGCAAGCTGATTCAGTGCGATGCTTGCAGTATGTGGGAGGTCAAGGACACCGCTGGTGCCTCTGGCTGCTACAAATGCGAAAAATGCATCCAGGTAGAGCTCCTGAAGGGCCGTGTTGGGGAACTGGAGAAGCAAGTGGATGACCTCCGGTTCGTACGAGAAACGGAGTCGTTCCTCGACAAGTCCTACAGTACGATTGTTACACCTAAGGTACTGGAAGAGAGAAGGTGGGAGACAGTGAGAAAGGGAGGGAAGCATGGAATGCCAACGTCCCCGGGTGATGTACCTCTTGTAAACAGGTTCATCCGCTTAGAAGCTGTTGGGACAGAAGACGTGAGCGGCGGACTGGTCTGTGATGCGAATAGGGCTGTTGAGCCAAAACCAAAAAGGCCTAAGGCAGGCAAGGCCATTGTAGTGGGAGACTCCATCGTGAGAGGTACGGACAGGGGTTTCTGCGGCAACAGACGGGATGCGAGGATGGTGTGCTGCCTTCCCGGTGCCAGGATCCAGGATGTCACGGACAGAGTGCAGAAAATCTTCAAGGGCGAAGGTGAACATCCGGAAGTGGTAGTGCATGTCGGCACAAACAATGTCGGAAAGAAGGGGATGAATATTCTGCAGCGTGACTTTAGAGAGCTCGGAAAAATGTTGAAAAGCAGGACCTCCAGGGTTGTTATCTCCGGTTTGCTTCCAGTTCCCCGTGCTGGCGAGAGCAGGAACAGGGAGATACGGGACCTGAACGTGTGGCTGAGGAACTGGTGCACGGGGCAGGGATTTAGATTCTTAGATCACTGGGATCTGTTTTGGGGTAAGGGGGAACTGTACAAAAGGGACGGATTGCATCTTAACAGGTGTGGGACCAGCATTCTGGCAGGCAAGTTTGCCACTGCTACACGGGTGGCTTTAAACTGAATAAGGGGGGTGGGGTGTTGAATGGGACAGTGGAGGATGGAGTTAAAGGGAAAGGGTTTCTTAAATGTGTGAGCGTAGAGACCGAAGGGTGTAAAATGAGGGTAGAAGAAATAGGTAGCAAGGTGAAAAGTAAAAGTGGCAGGCAGACAAAACCAGGGCAAAAATCAAAAAGGGCCACTTTTCAACATAATTGTGTAAGGGGTAAGAGTGTTGTAAAAACAAGCCTGAAGGCTTTGTGTCTCAATGCAAGGAGCATTCGTAATAAGGTGGATGAGTTGAATGTGCAGCTAGCTATTAATGACTATGATATAGTTGGGATCACGGAGACATGGCTCCAGGGTGACCAAGGCTGGGAGCTGAACATCCAGGGATATTCAATATTCAGGAGGGATAGACAGAAAGGAAAAGGAGGTGGGGTAGCGTTACTGATTAGAGAGGGGATTAATGCAATGGAAAGGAAGGACATTAGTTTGGAGGATGTGGAATCGGTATGGGTAGAGCTGCACAACACTAAGGGGCAGAAAACGCTGGTGGGTGTTGTGTACAGGCCACCTAACAGTAGTAGTGAAGTTGGAGATGGTATCAAACAGGAAATTAGAAATGCGTGCGACAAAGGCAAAACGGTTATAATGGGTGACTTCAATCTACATATAGATTGGGTGAATCAAATTGGCTGGGGTGCTGAGGAAGAGGATTTCTTGGAATGTATGCGGGATAGTTATCTAAATCAACATGTGGAGGAACCAACGAGAGAGCAGGCTATTTTAGACTGGGTATTGAGTAATGAGGAAGGGTTAGTTAGCAATCTTGTTGTACGTGCCCCCTTGGGCAAGAGTGACCATAATATGGTTGAGTTCTTCATTAGGATGGAGAGTGACATTGTTAATTCAGAAACAATGGTTCTGAACTTAAAGAAAGGTAACTTTGAGGGTATGAGACGTGAATTGGCCAAGATTGACTGGCAATTAATTCTAAAAGGGTTGACGGTGGATATGCAATGGAAGACATTTAAAGACTGCATGGATGAACTACAAAAATTGTTCATCCCAGTTTGGCAAAAGAATAAATCAGGGAAGGTAGTACATCCATGGATAACAAGGGAAATCAGGGATAGTATCAAAGCGAAGGATGATGCGTACAAATTAGCCAGAAAAAGCAGCATACCGGAGGACTGGGAGAAATTCAAAGACCAGCAGAGGAGGACAAAGGGCTTAATTAGGAAAGGAAAAATAGATTATGAAAGAAAACTGGCAGGGAACATAAAAACTGACTGCAAAAGTTTTTATAGATATGTGAAAAGAAAGAGATTAGTTAAAACAAATGTAGGTCCCTTGCAGTCAGAAACAGGGGAGTTGATCATGGGGAACAAGGATATGGCGGACCAATTGAATAACTACTTTGGTTCCGTCTTCACTAAGGAAGACATAAATAATTTGCCGGAAATAGCAGGGGACCGCGGGTCAAAGGAGTTGGAGGAATTGAGTGAAATCCAGGTTAGCCGGGAAGTGGTGTTGGGTAAATTGAATGGATTAAAGGCCGATAAATCTCCAGGGCCAGATAGGCTGCATCCCAGAGTACTTAAGGAAGTAGCTCCTGAAATAGTGGATGCATTAGTAATAATCTTTCAAAACTCTTTAGATTCTGGAGTAGTTCCTGAAGATTGGCGGGTAGCAAATGTAACCCCACTTTTTAAGAAGGGAGGGTGAGAGAAAATGGGGAATTACAGACCAGTTAGTTTAACATCAGTAGTGGGGAAACTGCTAGAGTCAGTTATTAAAGATGGGATAGCAGCACACTTGGAAAGTGGTGAAATCATTGGACAAAGTCAGAATGGATTTACGAAAGGTAAATCATGTCTGACGAATCTTATAGAATTTTTCGAGGATGTAACTAGTAGCGTGGATAGGGGAGAACCAGTGGATGTGGTGTATCTGGACTTCCAGAAGGCTTTCGACAAGGTCCCACATAAGAAATTAGTATACAAACTTAAAGCACAAGGCATTGGGGGTTCAGTATTGATGTGGATAGAGAACTGGCTGGCAAACAGGAAGCAAAGTGTAGGAGTAAACGGGTCCTTTTCACAATGGCAGGCAGTGACTAGTGGGGTACCCCAAGGCTCAGTACTGGGACCCCAGCTATTTACAATATATATTAATGATCTGGATGAGGGAATTGAAGGCAATATCTCCAAGTTTGCGGATGACACTAAGCTGGGGGGCAGTGTTAGCTGTGAGGAGGATGCTAGGAGACTGCAGGGTGACTTGGATAGGCTGGGTGAGTGGGCAAATGTTTGGCAGATGCAGTATAATGTGGATAAATGTGAGGTTATCCATTTTGGTGGCAAAAAAACAGGAAAGCAGACTATTATCTAAATGGTGGCCGATTGGGAAAGGGGGAGATGCAGCGAGACCTGGGTGTCATGGTACACCAGTCATTGAAGGTAGGCATGCAGGGCAGCAGGCAGTAAAGAAAGCGAATGGTATGTTAGCTTTCATTGCTAAAGGATTTGAGTATAGGAGCAGAGAGGTTCTACTGCAGTTGTACAGGGTCTTGGTGAGACCACACCTGGAGTATTGCGTACAGTTATGGTCTCCAAAACTGAGGAAGGACATTATTGCCATAGAGGCAGTGCAGAGACGGTTCCCCAGACTGATTCCTGGGATGTCAGGACTGTCTTATGAAGAAAGACTGGATAGACTTGGTTTATACTCTCTAGAATTTAGAAGATTGAGAGCGGATCTTATAGAAACTTACAAAATTCTTAAGGGGTTGGACAGGCTAGATGCAGGAAGATTGTTCCCGATGTTAGGGAAGTCCAGGACAAGGGGTCACAGCTTAAGGATAAAGGGGAAATCCTTTAAAACCGAGATGCGAAGAACTTTTTTCACGCAGAGAGTGGTGAATCTCTGGAACTCTCTGCCACAGAGGGTAGTTGAGGCCACTTCATTGGCTATATTTAAGAGGGAGTTAGATGTGGCCCTTGTGGCTAAGGGGGTCAGGGGGTATGGAGAGAAGGCAGGTACGGGATACTGAGTTGGATGATCAGCCATGATCATATTGAATGGCGGTGCAGGCTCGAAGGGCCGAATGGCCTACTCCTGCACCTAATTTCTATGTTTCTATGTTTCTATGTCCAATCGGAATGGATTCATTTGCATGTACGGCTGTCGGCTGCATTTCTTCCTTTGATTCATTGCCACGCCCAATCCAGACGCTCAATCTCCGAGATATTTTCCATTTCGGTAGAGATTTTGCTTTTCTTTCTAAGTATCCGCTCCTCATTTCATTTTGTCGTGTTGAAGTACACGTTTTTAATCAAATCTTTCCCCCCCCCCCCCCCCCCCCCCCCCTCCCACCCACCCTCAAGTATTTCAAAAATAAACAGGCTTCTCTATTTACATGTCAGCTTCCAACACACTTCGAAACAAAGTTGCTAGACAGGAACACTGAACTTTTCACTGCTGCAGCAGGCAGGGGAGGTGCCATTGGATTTTTTTTTAAAGAGGCAGGGCAGTGCTGGAATCTTACTTTTGAGAACGGCTTCAGTTCCATTGGAGGAGACGGGTGCATGGTGGAATATTGGGTTGGGGGATCACACCATTGGGGGAGCAGACCCAACGGGTCTGCACTTGGTCTAGTGTCCCTTATAACTAAAGAACAAGTATATGTAGGGAGCCTCCCACTCTAGCTACAGTCAGAATTAAATTCCTGCTCGTCCTTGATACCAACTGGAATTAATCAGCAAATTGGTTCAGATGCTGGAGTTCTGAAATATGAGCAGAAAATGTTAGAAACACTCAGTATGTCAGTAAAGGCAAATGTATTTAAGCATTTGAGGATGGCGATATTGCTTCAGAAAACAACTGTAATGTATACTGGTCTCGACACACAGTAAACTGCCCCATGATGCTTCACTCCAGGGTAGAGTTATCAAGAAAGATTGGCATTAAGCCAAGGTTTCAGTTTCAGGTTCAGATTCAGATTCAGATTCAGTTAAGTTTATTGTCACGTGTACTGAGGTTTAGTGAGAAGTGTTTATGTGTGCTATCCAGTCAGCAGGAAGTCAATACTGGGATATTATATCTGGGATATTGGGGGAGATAACCAAAAGTTTTAATCAGAGGACAGATTTTAAGGAGCAGCTCAAAAGACAAATGTGGGGAAATGTTTTATCTGGTTGGCCCCAAAAACGAATAATCATGCAAATATTGGATGTTCAGAATGTCTAATACAACGACATAGCACACAATTATGCAGTGACATTAAATTATATTTCAGGATTTTGACTAATTTTATAAAATAAGCATATCTTCCATCTACATTATAGGTACAGTGCAGAGTTCTGAACTTTATTAGTACATATTTAGTTATTATTTATTAAATCTATATTACTAAAAGTAAGATCTTGATCACTTCTTGATTTTCTGTTTCATGATTTTAGAAAAAAAATGCTGCCACTTACGGCTGTGATTTTTGACCAGCTTACTCAGAGTCCACCTCCACCTGTGCAGGAAAAGATGAATTTTCCCATAGATTAAACATAAAAGAGTTAATAATGTTTAAAAAATGTTGACATTCTCTCTGCTGCCCCTGCTGGTGGGAGGGGGGAGCGACTATAAAACACGGAAGTGTTGAGCCTCAGTCAGTCTCTGCAAGATGGGGGAAGTGAGAGGGTCACGCCTCTCAGTCTGAGCTGTGAATAACATTGAACACATGTCTACTAAACAGTGAGTGTGGTTTTACAGACCTTGAGTGCTGTTAATGTAATTTGAAAATGAAAATGTAGTTGGTGTGAAGTAAAAGCACTGCAAATGGTTGGTGGGGGTTGGGTTGAATTAAAACACTGCAAATGGTTAGTGGGGATTTAGGTTGACGAAAAAGCACTGCAAATTGTTGGGTGGGGTATTGGGTTGAACAAAAAGCACTGCAAATGGTTGGGTGGTATTTTGGGTTCAAGAAAAAGCAATGCAAATGGATGGTTTGGAGTTTTAGGTTGAAGTAAAAGCACTGCAAATGGTTGGCAGGGGGTTTTGGTGTGAAGTAAAAGCACTATAAATGGTTGATTTGGGGTTTTTGGGTTGAAGTAAAAGCACTGCAAATGGTCGGCGGGGTGGTTTGAGTTGAAGTAAAAACACTGCAAATGGTTGGCAAGGGGATTTTTGGGTTGAAGTAAAAGCACTGCAAATGGTTGGCGGCCTAAACTTGAAAACCTCCTGTTTGCACTGTATATTGATTTTAGATAAAATGTTACCACTTACGGCTGTGATTTCTGGCCATCTTACCCAATCCCCCTCCGCTCATCAGGTGGAGAAGATTCTTCCCATCTATGAAAAATAAAAGTGTTAATAGTCTTTAAAAAAATTTGAGAATCTCTCTCCTGTCAATCACGCCATGAAGGCCGCACCTTTTCCGGTGGGAGTGCGGGGGGGGGGGGGGGGGGGGGGGGGGGGGAATGGGGGATTATAAAGCCCGGTAGTGTGGGTGTGGCTCAGTCTCTGCATGATGGGGGAGGGAGAGGTCATAACTCTGTCTGAGCTGTGAATCAAGTGAACGCACTGAATGTCTACTGAACTCTGAGTCTGGTGTTTTGTGTGGTTTTATTGTGGTTTTATGGTGGTTTCACCCTGCTTGAAATGGTATGAAACTGTATTTGAATTTGGTGGCCCTGTACCCTGCATAAAATGGTATGAAACTGCATTTGAATGTGGTGGCCTTGCATCCTGCATGAAATGGTATTAAACTGCATTTGAAGTTGGTGCCCTACACCCTGCTTTAAATGGTATGAAACTGCACTTGAATTTGGTGGCCTTGCACTCTGCTTGAAATGGTAGGAAAATGGATTTGAATTTGGTAGCCTTGAAGTGGTATGCAACTGCATTTGAGTTTGGTTACCTTGCACCATCCCTGCAGTGGCATGAAACTGCACTTGAGTTTGGTGAAGAGGTGGAATATTGCGTTGGGGGACCAGCCCTTCCAGGTGAACATGGGACCCAACGGGTCCCACTTAGTCTTGTGTATTTTATTTTTATGAAATGTGTTTATCATTATGATCAGTTATTATTTACAAATTATATCTCTACACTAAAGCAATTTATATTTATATTTATCATACAAATTGCATGGCACTTTAGAGATGGTAACTCATATGAAGAAGAATCCACTAAGGATATAATTTATTAGACTGAAATGAAAGTGAAATCTGGAGGACTAAAATAGAATGAGATGAAACTGTAGTGTTCACTTCTATTCACAGAAACTTGTACTCAAAACAAGCTAATTCAGATGGTTGAACTCTGAAATAAAACCAGAAGTTACTGGACAAGTTCAGAAATGCACCTGTGGAGAGAAAATAAGAATCTATATGTTAGCTGTTATTGACAGAAGGTATCACTTTTTTCCTCCCTCCAAAGAAGCTGCTTGACCTGTTGCATTCTTCTAGCATTTTCTGTTTTTATTTTAGAGTATTTTATCCAGAGGGTAAAATTGTAGGGAGTGGAAGGTAAGACCTCCCTGGTGGAATAAAACTGGGTGAAAAAAAGGTTTTACCTTCCGCTACCTGCAACCTCCGGCAACCATCTTCAACTAGCATCGCAACCGTCTTCGACTAAAAAATTACCGATTTTTAAAACGGCAACCTATATTTAGTCGATGACGGTTTTTAATTTTTTGAAATAATTGCTGAAACATAGAAGAAGTGGAAACCTCTTCCGGCCATTAGAGAGACTGACAAAAACCTCCGGGAACCGCACGGAAACCTTGGATGGGGCGCAAAGTCTCCAGTGGTTTCCGTTCAAGTTTCCTAAGTGGGACAGGGGCATAACATTGTGCAATTACTTCAAGACTGAAAATTAGCTAAAACAACTTTCTATTGTCAGTTCTCCCTGACTTCATGTTTTCTTTTCAAAATAGACAAATTTGTTTGCATATTATATTTTCACTCTGTCTTTTGGAGTTTGTGCTTATGGGGTTCTGGAATAATAATAGCTCTTTTGGAATTCATAGACTTTCTGGCCGCACAGATTCTATCCATTAGTGGAGTAGGGGTAAAATAAATACTTAACTCATTAGCGCAGAGTGTTAAAGAAATGGCCATCAATTTTAAACTTCATCCAAACTATTGTTTCATTGAAATAAATAGAAACGAGAATCAAGCGGAGTATAAAATAAATTTGCCATTGATGATTTTTTTCATCCAGTCTATTGCAAATTCCTACCTTAATGTCATTACCCACGTATACCAGTTGTCTGTTTTGTGACCATTCTCATTTGTGGTTGTTGCACAATCTGGCAGTTTTATTATTTATGCTTCCCATTGAATTTCTCATTTTACACCTGAATGCCCTTAACTCTGTCATAAAATGAGTGATACCAGCCCCTGGACATTGATCTGCAGCTGAGCAAGGCATTGGCGGCTTTCCCAGTGATGATCATCCAAACTGAAATGTTAATAATTTACTTTTAACTCCTTGCCAGCTTCATTTCCCAAACGTACGCTGACCCTTGATTGTTTGGACCTCTTTATTTCTTCGTGGTTCGAAATTCTTTTAAGTGCCCTCTAATATTTGATAGGAAAACTTTGACAAATAACAGGAATACAATTTGCTGTTAAGCAAATCTAACAAATGCTGGAAATTGGAAGTAAGAGCAGAAAATGCTGGACCTGCACAAGCCTTTAAGTGCAAGCCATTTGTTGCAATAACGCCCAGTAATGCTTAATCATCCATAATTTTTCTCTGCCTTTTCTCTTTACAACAGTCTTTAGCCTGCTCAATATATTTAGTACCTTTAGTATTTACTTCAATTGGTGCTACTCAGATATCTACTAAGATGCACAATGATAGCACATGATGCCACATAATGTTAATTGAACAATCTGGATGTGCAGATGAAGTGATTAATTACTGGCTCCCCTTCAAGGGATCTCTGCTTTCTCTTTGACTTTCACTGCATTGCTTTTCCAAACTATTAAAGCACCTCAGCAGGGGTGCACTTATGTTGAGATTAGATTCCAGCTATTCATCAATTGAAATAGCAGAAGAAGAAAAGATTTAATTAAACTCTGCAAACTATTTATGTTTGGCAACTCAAACTCAACTGCAGAAACATTTGATTTTTTTAAGTTAAACATGTAATATTATACTCTTGGAAAGAATGAAAGATGGGGCAAGACTTAACTTATTTTTCAAGTGGGCTGTTCTGAATCACAGCAGCATTTTTTCTGTGGTTTGATAAACATCATCATGGGAAATTAGTGACAATTGCTGGAGAGGAATCTAATTTAATTGTACCCCATTCTTAGATGCTCAGCATCTCTGTGTTTATCCAATGAATATCTGCACCATTGTGGAATTAATGAGGCTCAGTGGTAATTTGCTTACCTCTGAGTCAAAGGTTATGAGTTCAAATCCCATAATGTAATTGGTCCAAGAGAGGAACATGGTCAACAATATTCCCAGCAATGAGATACCAGGAGGCAATCTCCACAGATCAATGGATACAAAGGTAACCCCGCTATGTAAGAAATGATAGAGAGAGAGAAAACAGAAATCAAAGAACGTTTCCTCAGCCTTGACCCGAAGCGTCATTATTCCTTTTCTCCAGTGATGCTGCCTGACCCTCTGAGTTACTCCAGCTTTTCGTGTCTATCTTTGGTTTAAACTAGCATCTACAGTTCCTTCCTACTCATCTATTAATATGTAGGTAGTAACAAGGCACTTGGGAAACAAAATATGATAGAATGCAATTGACATGGATTAATGACAGAGACATTATATTTGACAAATCTGTGGAGTATTTTTGTTATTGTAATTAGTTGAATAAAAGAGGGAAACACCAGTCATTTTGATGTCTTTATACTTTCAACAAGATATGAGCACATGGAATTAGATTAATAATTCTGGTCTGGATTGAGGATTGGTAAATGGACAGAAACAGAGATTAGGAACAAATGAAGACTCAAGGAACTGCAGATGCTGGTTTACAAAAAAATAACATAAAGTGCTGGAGTAACTCAGTGGGTCAGGCAGCATCTCTGGAGGATCGTTCATCAGACTGATTGGCATGGGGGAGGGAGGGTTTGAGGCAGGGGGATGGGGGGAGAAAGCTGGAAGAGAGGCAGGTGAAAACAAACCTAGGACCATTTCCGACATATCCCTACTGTTTCTAGACCTCACTATCTCCATCGCAGATAACAGACTACTGACTGACATTTACTACAAACCCACTGACTCCAATGGCTATCTGGACTACACTTCTTCTCACCCTGCTTCCTGTAAGGACTCTATCCCCTCCTTCCAATTCCTCCATCTACACTGCATCTGCACCCAGGATGAGGTGTTCCAAACCAGGGCATCGGAGATGTTCTCATTCTTTATGGAACAGGGGTTTGACTCTTCGACTATAGATGAGGCTCTCACCAAGGTCTCTTCTATATCCTGTAGCTCCGCTCTCACTCCCCATCCCCCCACTCGTAACAAGGACAGATTCCCCCTTGTCCTCGCCTTCCACCCTACTAGCCGTCAATACAACATAATCCTCCAACATTTTCGCCACCTCCAACAGGATCCCACCACTGGCCACATCTTCCCATCTCCTCCTCTTTCGGCTTTCCGAAGAGACCGCATGTCATCAAATGGGATTTAAGAATACATGTCAGTCATGAAAATTAACAGTATTTGATTGTCTTTGACTTTAAAGGCAATCTTTGAGTGTTGAACCTGTGCACTTGTGACCGGAGGGAGCGGAAAGGGTGAGAAGCAAAAATAACTAGCACAAATAAGGGAGAAACGGGTAAATGCATGGGAGTGATGAAGAAATGTGGGAATGCTAAGGTACTACAGCTTGTAAAGAACAAAGGGACAAGATTGAGGTGCAGTCGGAAGAAGGGTCTTGACCCAAAACGTCACCCATTCCTTCTCTCCACAGATGCTGCCTGTTACGTCGAGTTATTCCAGCATTTTGTGTCTATCTTCAAAAGAACAAGATTACCAGGAATGTATAAAGAGCAGGGAAATAATTATTTATCTTTACAACCTTAAACTAGCAAATGGAAAATAAAATATTCCACATAGAATATTGTAATGAGTTTAATCTTTTTTTATAATAGCAATTGATCCATTTCTTAAAATAGTTGACAGTAACTTTATATATTTTCTCATTTCGCCTACTCCAAATGCGGACGGAATTGAAAACATATGAGTAAAGGAAGTTGGAAAATGTAATAGACATTGCGTGATAACTGTCAAATGAGAGTTCACATTTGAGGGGAAAACCCTGTTGCTGAGACACAACATGTGAAGCCAGTTGGCTTTTGCAATTTAAAAATATAAAAGGTTATAATTATAGAGCTGTACAACATGGAAACAGGCTCATTAGCCCAGCTATCATTTTTTACTCTTTGCTTTACTTTGAATTGTTATTGAATTGTTCTACGGAGGCCTTGTGGCAATGTTCCATGGGATTCTTTGGTTGGACAAGGAAAAATCCCAAGTGCAGCAATTTTTAATGAATATGCAAGTTATCTCGCACTCAAATTGGCCAGAAATTTGTCCAACATTCTGAATTTAATTATTATTATTATTCCATTGAGTCTAAACACAACCTTTCATTGCTAGTTTGTGTGTTGTTAGAATTGGGTCAACATGTATTAGCACTTCATTAAACATAATTGCTTTAAATAATGTTTGATTTATTCCCATGTGCAATGTACACAATTCTGTTTTCTGTTCTAATTATGAAACTCAGTCAAAATGTGAAGTCTAATTTCTGCCTATCCCCAAAGACAGCTATATACTGCCAATTATAAGACCTACAGTGAAGGATTGTTGGAGACCAGAATAAGGCAAATTACAGGCAATGCAGCATATTGTGAATCAACATACATGAAAATGAATTACAGACAGCTGGCTGAACAATTATTAATTAACATACTTTATACATAATTCTTAAAAGAGATATGCCCACATCCATACCGAAAGAAATATATAATATATATATATATTGAAGCGAGACCAGGCAGGTTGAGTAAAGTAAGTTTTATTTGCAGGAAAAATTGAACTAAAACTCGTGAAAATCGTGTGCCTGGCTTAGCTAACAAACACAGCTCCTGTCGCTGGGAGGAGCGCTGAATAACTGGCTAAAAGCCCTCGAACGAACCCTCATGGTCACGTGACCGTGCCGACCAATGATGAGGATTCTGAAATCCCCACCCCACCACTCTATGCTACTACAGGACTCCCCCCCCCCCCCCTCCCCCCCCCCCCCCCCCCCCCCCCCCCCCCCAGAACCAGAGGAAAGGAAAAATCGGGAGAAAAGTAATCAGGTGGGCAGAACCGACGAGTGTACACGGAGAACTGGCATAACAGGTGCAACCGGCACAACAAGCAGAACAGGTACAACAGGCAGAACAGTCACAACAGGCACAACAGGTGCAATCGGCGAAAGCGGCACGGCCAGCGGACGACCTCTACCACCGGGCTGTTGACATCCTGATGGGCGGGCTTGAGGCAGGCCACCGAAACAATCTCCTCATGACCCCCGACATCCAAAATGAAAGTCGCAATGCCGGGCCTCAAAACCCGGACAGGACCCTCATAAGGCCGCTGCAGCTGAGTCCGGTGCTAGTCCCTGCGGATGAAAGCAAAAATGCAGTCCTTGAGCGCAGGCGGAATGTAAGAAGGTGCACCACCCTGGCAAGGGATCAGAACAGGAGCCAGTCCACCCACTTTCTCCCAAAGGTGCGGCAGCACAGACAAAGTGGGTTCCTGCTGCCCCCGAGCAGCAGAAAGGAAAAAACCAGGCACCTTCACCAGGGATCTGTAAACCAGTTCCGCAGAAGACGCCTTAAGGACCGTGTGGATCCCCAGCAACACCCATAGTAACTCGTCCACCCAATCCAGGCCCGTTTGCCATACTTTCAACGCAGACTTCAGATGCCGATGAAACCGCTCAACCAAACCGTTGGCCTGAGGCTGGTATGCAGTCATGTGATGCAGCTGAGCGTCGTACAGCTGAGACATGGCCGACCACAGGGCAGAGGTGAACTGAGCACCATGGTCTGTAGAGATGCCAGCAGGAACGGGCTAGCCAGTGGGCCGCGAGGACCCAAGCACAAGTTGCGGCGGAGGAGTCGGGGAGTGTAACGGCCTCAGGCGTGAAATGGTCCACGATCGTGAACAGGTGGGTGGTACCCCGGGATGTCAGGAGAGGGCCCACCAGGTCGACATGAATGTGCTCGAACCGGTGTTGAGGGACAACAAAATCCTGGAGCGGTGCACGTACATGCCGCTGGATCTTGGACATCTGGCAGGGAATGCAGGCCCTGGGCCAGGCCCTAACCTGCTTGCGGAGGCCTTGCCAGACAAACCTGGCCGCCACCAATGCAGTAGTTGCCTGGATGGAAGGGCGGGCCAGCCCGTGAATGGAGTCGAACACACTCCGCTGCTAAACTACAGGGACAATGGGCCGTGGCTGCCCGGTGGAGACATCACACAGGACCGTTACACCCGCGGGTCCGAGCGGGACATCAGTCAACACCAACCCCGACATAGCAGTACGAGAGGCCATCATCTTGTCCCCATCTCATTGCGCAGCAGCCAGCCCAGAATAGTCAATGCCTGGTGCATGGACAGCAGGATGAGATAAGGCATCAGCAACCTGGTTAAGTTTGCCCGCCATGTGCTGGACATCGGTGGTATACTCGGAGACAAATGCCAGGTGCCGCTGTTGGTGAGCAGACCAGGGGTCAGACACCTTCGTGAAAGCAAATGTTAGGGGCTTGTGATCAGTAAACGTAGTGAAGGGCCTGCCCTCCAGGAAATACCGGAAATGCCAGACTGCCAAATAAGGAGCCAGGAGCTCACGGTCGAACGCATTGTAGGTCCGCTCAGGGAGGCGCAAGTTCTGGTTGAAAAAGGCAAGCGGCTGTCAGCAATTGTCGATAATCTGCTTGAGGACCTCCCCGACGGCAGTATCCGAAGCATCGACAGTGAGGGTGGTTGGGGCAGCAGCCCGCAGGTGCACGAGCATGGTGGCGTTGGCCAGCACCTCCTTGGCACCGTCGAAAGTGGCCGCAGTCTCGGCGTCCCACACTAGATCTCGCGGCTTACCGACCAGGCACTGGAACAACGGCTGCATGACCCGGGCTGCTGCTAGCACAAAACAATAGTAAAAGTTTATCATCCCCATGAACTGCTGTAGCCCTTTAATGGTGAGCGGCTGAAGAAACTGCCGAATCCCTTCCACCTTGCCGGGGAGAGGCGTAGCGCCATGTCGGGTAACATGGTGTCCAAGGTACGAAATGGAGCTGAGACCATACTGGCACTTGTCAACATTAATAACGAGCCCGTGGTCCTGGAGCCGCTAGAACAGCACCCTGAGGTGCGCACAGTGTTCCTGGCGGGAGCGGCTGGCAACCAGAATGTCGTCCTGGTAAATGAATATAAAGTCCAACCCTCGGCCAACCATGTCCATCAGCTGCTGAAAAGCCGGCACGACGTTCTTAAGCCCGAACGGTATTCACAGCCACTCAAACAGGCCAAACGGGGTGATGATTGTGGTCTTGGGCACATCATTGGGGTGGATGGGAATCTGGTGGAATCCGCACACCAGATCAACCTTGGAGAAAATGGTAGCCCCATGTGGGATTGTGTAGCTGTCAGCGGTCATGACGGTGTTAAGGCGGCGGTACTCCCTACAATACCTCCACCCGATGGACGACTTGGGAACCATATGGAGTGGGTAAGTCAGAGCGCTGCACAATCCCCATGTCCTCCATTCTCTGAAACTCCTCCTTAGCCAAAAGCAGCCTGTCGGGCGGGAGCCGGAGCGCCCGTGCATGAAGCGGAGGATAGGTGGTAATGATTCTGCACCGATAACGTCACAACCCACAAACAAATAAAAACCTTCCCTAATCAGAAGCCGTGGATGAGCAGAGAGGTCAGACTCCTGCTGAAGGCTCACAATGCCGCTTTTAGATCTGGCGACGCTGAGGGATACAGCTCATCCAGGGCCAATCTGAAAAAGGGAATCAGGAGCGCAAAACTCAAATACAAACGGCAGATCGAGGAGCATTTTCAAAACAACTCCGACCCCAGACGCATGTGGCAAGGCATCAAGTCCATTCCGACTACAATAAAGTTAACGTCCCCCCATCCCCCTCTCCCCAGACAACGCCTCCCTTCCCGACGAGCTAAACTACTTCTATGCTCGTTTTGATTGGGACAATAAAACACCAGCCATCAAAGCTGCCCCGCCCCCGAATGAACAACCCCTCATCCTCTCCACCTCTGCTGTACAAGATGCACCGTGATGCTCATTTAAGTGAATGAGCACAAAGCTGCCGGCCCCGATGGCATCCCCGGGCGGGTGCTCAGGGCATGTGCTGGACAACTATCCATGGTCTTCACTGACATTTTCAATCTGTCACTGGTCCAGGGTGTCGTCCCTACTTGCCTCAAGACCTCAACCATCGTGCCAGTGCCCAAAGTCAGCTTCAGGGAGTCTCAATGACTTTCGCCCAGTGGCACTCACCCCCGTCATCGCGAAGTGCTTTGAGCGACTGATCTTGGTTCACCTCAAATCCAGCCTCCCTCCCACACTGGACCCCCATCAGTTTGTCTACCGGACCAATAGGTCTATAGAGGACGCCATATCTGCGGCCCTACACTCTGCCCTGACCCAACTGGACAATAACAACTCCTACATCAGGTTGTTGTTCATCGACTTCAGCTCCGCATTTAATACTGTCATCCCCGCCAGTTTGATCACCAAACTCAGCAGACTTGGCATCGCCACCTCCCTCTGCAATTGGACACTGGATTTCCTCACCAACAGACCCCAGTCTGTTAGGATCAACAATCTCACCTACTCCACTGACACTGAACACCGGCGTGCCACAGGGCTGTGTGCTCAGCCCTCTTCTCTACTCCCTCTTCACCCATGACTGCGTCCCTATGTATGGCTCCAACATCATCATAAAATTTGCCGATGACACCACGGTGGTAGGACTGATCAGGGACAATAACGATTAAGCCTACAGGTAGGAGGTCCAGAACCTGGCAGCCTGGTGTACCAATAATAACCTTGTCCTAACTCAAAGAAGACGAAAAAAATCATTGTAGACTTCAGGAAGACCAGAGGGGGCAGACATACCCCCATCCACACAAACGGGACTGAGGTGGAGCGCGTCTCCACCTACAAATTCCTCGGGGTACATATCTCAGAGGATTTGTCCTGGTCCCTCAATACCACCAAACTGATCAAAAAGGCGCAGCAGCGCCCCTACTTTCTGAGGAGGCTCAAGAAAGTTCACCTGTCCCCCCAGATCCTGTCCAACTTCTACCGCTGTACCATTGAAAGCATCCTGACCACCTGCTTCATGGTATGGTACAGCAGCTGCACAACAGCCGACAGGAAGGCACTGCAACGGGTGGTGAAAACCGCTCAGCACATCATCGGTGCCCCACTCCCTGCCATGGATGCCCTCCACCGCAAACGGTGTCTTAGGCGGGCCGGGAAAATCATTAAGGACCCCTCTCACCCTAACCATGGACTATTTGCCCTCCTCCAATCAGGGAGGCGGTACAGGAGCGCAGCATCGGTGGGCCGCCACACAGTAGCGATGGTGGTAATAACTCCACTGGTGCTTAGTACGATCCATGGCAGTTGGCTGAGGTGCAGAGCTGTCGGCCGAGGGTGGAACTGTCCGCCAAGGCTGCTGCAGAGGCTCGGACATCCGGCTGATGGAACCACCATCCTGCTGCTTGGTGAACCACAGCACGTCCGCCCATTCAGCGAGCTGCAGGGGGTCAGTGAAGTAAGACTCAGAGAGGAGCAGGTGGATGTCGTCGGGCATCTGCTCCAGGAAAGCCTGCTGGAACAAAAAGGCAAGGCTTGCAGCCGTCCATGAGCACCAGCATCTCGCTCATTAACACCGATGGCTAATGATCGCCGAGGCCGTCCATGTGTAAGAACTGGGCCATGTGATCGCGGCGGCTGAGCACGAAGGTACCTAACAGCAGCGCTTTGAGACCCTCATACTTATTAACGTCGGGCGGATTCTGCAGGTAAGGTAGCAAACAGGTAGCAATCTCCTGGTTGAGGGCACCCACCACGTAGAAATAGCGGGTAAAATCCCTGACAATCTGGCAGAGTTCGACCTGAGCCTTGACGTGCGCAAACCACAACTGAGGCTGAACCACCCAGAAAACGGCCAGTTTGAGTGAAACCGCATTCTGCTGGGCAGAGTTGGTGTTGAGGTTTTTGGCGGATTTATGATGAAATCCAAAAAACGTTTGGATCGTCGGGGTCACCACTGAAGCGAAACCAGGCAGATTGAGTAATTTTTATTTACAGAAAAAACTGAACTAAACTCGTGAAAACCGCGTGCCTGACTTTGCTAACAGACACATCTCCTGTCGCTAAGAGGAGCACTGAATAACTGGCTAAAAGACCGTGCCGACTAATGATGAGGGTTCTGACCTCCACACCCCACCAATAAGTGGTGCTATGATATATTAATTTATATTATTATTATTATTTATTTATTTATTTATTTATTTTTTTTAATGCACTAAACATATTTTATTCTTGCAAATCACAAAATTTGCTTACAGGAGCACTTAAGAGATATACATTAATGCAATCAGAGTTATCAAGCATCTGAGTTGCAAATCAATAATATTCAGTTACTTAACAAATTGAACAGCAAATATAAGACTAGAAATTTAGTAAATCACTACATATCAGCACTAACACTGCAGATTATTAACTATAGCAGTGACTCAAATTCAATATTATAAATTGGAGAGATTATGTTGACTGATGCCAGAGAGACCCAACAAATTAACAGCTTTGAGTGGTTTCAATTAAACCGCTATTTTACTTTGGAGTCAAGTGAGTGATTCCGTGAAGAACCCTGCCAGTCCACATGCACGTCATTACGTCTGATGCATTGCGCAATGACTGGCTGGCTGGCGTGTTGCTCCTCCAGTAGTAAGTTTTAAAACCCTCAGATAAGTGTTTGAAACTTAGTCGGAGGCCGTTTTCTTGGGCCGTTAATTCTTGTTACAGGGGCAAGTTCGAGTTGATGGAGAAAGCGTCTAGGGTGAAGTCAAGGTGAGCCGCCGGGAGAGCAGCTATCCAAGACGGCGAGAGTGCGGGTAGCGGGCGGCCGTCTATCTCACCTGCAGAGTTGCTGGCAGTACGGCCAGTTACTTCAGACATGGTGCCTGAGAGCACTGTGGCTGCACCATTGGGGCGGAAAGCCATACAGAAGTCTGCAAGACCTGTGGACTCGAATGAGTCGGGTCAGGAGGGTTCCCCTCCTACAGTGGACAGCGCCTTTGGACGTTTGTCCAGGATGAAGCTCCTGAAGGAGAGGATGCTCCACCATGATACTCTCCAACAAGAGAAGTTGTATCAGCGCGGGTCTTCTCGGGGGCCCGTGCCAGCGGCACCTGTGCCAGGGCTGCTTAATGTATCCCTCTCGGAGGAGGAGAGCATTCGGGGTCAGTTTTATTCTGACTCTGAGTCCGTGCGTATAGGCATGGAGCATACCCCAAGGCATGAAGGGCACGAGCCAGAGGTGCCATTAATGGCAACAAGATTTGCAATCCCAAACAAAACTGGGGAACCGCTGGGTGAAGAATTGGCCGCAAGTATAAATTACTTGGCCTCACACCAGCTTCAAGAGCACACAATGGAGGAAACATCAAAAAAATATGAGAGTGCTGCTAATTGTGCCTTGCTCAAAGTGTCGACTGTTAACCACACCGTATGGGGTCACATGGGAGTAGGTATCAGAGCTCAAGAGGTGAGGCTCAAGAAGATACTGAAGCTGCTTGCCTCAGGCATCACAGCGTTCGCCAGGTCAGTGCATGAAGGGCCCCTGTCTGATGTACAGCAGGATGCCCTGGCCCTAATGTGCAATGCACATTTTGAAATAAGTTGCCTGAGAAAGAGTGCCATTCGACCTACTATCAATTCCAAGTTCGCGGCGCTGTGCAAACCCAGCAATATTCAGCCACCGAATCTGCTGTTCGGTGAAGATCTCTCAAAAAGAGTTAAGGAGCTCGACGACGAGGCACGAATGGTCAGACTCATCAAAGCCCCGGGGATTAGCAAGACTTCACTTCGGCGGCAGCACCCCTACAAACGATTCGCTGAAACTGGCTCAGGCCAAGGACCAAGCCGGCCATTCACAAATATGCGCAGTTGGCGCACTCTAACAGTGGCACGGGCGAACATGTCCTTACCCCTCCAAACTCGGGGGCAGAAATATCCACCAGTAACCATGACAGTAGGTGGGTCTGGTTCTGTTCAAAACATATTATGTGTGGATCAGTTGCAAGGTGGGGGTAGATTACACTTCTTTTTGAAAGAATGGTATTGGATAGCATCGGATTCGTTTATACTGCATAGTATACAAGGGTTCCGAATTGAATTCCTTCCCAATTTGCGTCCACCCACACAGCATACACCAAGTCGTATATTGGTTTTTTCACAAGAAAATTTGGATGTACAAGCTGAAATTGAAAAGTTATACAAAAAAGGGGTAATTGAGAAGTTGTTTTACAAATCTCACCAATTTGTGTCTAATATCTTTCCTAGGTGAGAGAAGGATGGGGGATGTCGAATCATTCTGGACTTAACGAGCCTTAATCTCTTTGTGCAGTATAAACATTTCAAAATGAAAACATTTGTTACTGCCAAACAACTGATTTCCAGAAGATGCTATATGGTATGTATAGATCTTAAAGATACATATTATTAACACACAGTGCTGGAGTAACACAAAGACGCAGCAGAATTTTGGAAACGTCATCCCGTCACCCATTCCTTCTCTCCAGAGATGCTGCCTGTCCTGCTGAGTGACCATACTGAGGGAATTCCCATGTATATGAAGCAGAGAGAAACGCGAGTTCTATATGGCTCTGCCCGACTTTTGAGAATGGATTTGGTGGTTTGTACCCACTCCCCCTCCCTGCCCACCCACCCACCCACCAAGCCAGCCAGCAGGATCCCTCCTCGTTACAGCAGTGGAAGCGACATTTCCAAGCGAATGGGGCAGAGAGTTGGAGCAGGGCTGGGATGGGAGCAGGGCAGATGAGGTGCACCAAAGGAACAAACAAATTGATGGCTGCAAGGGGCGGGCGGCAGAGATCTTGTGCCCCAGCGAGATAGACTGCTCTTCCCCCGTGCTAATGCACACACAGAAAGAGAGAGATGAGAGCAGAGAATGATCCCAGCCTAACCCAAGACCCTTGTCACCCCAGACAGATTAATCACGCCTGCGCATCCCCCCTCCCCCTACCCCATCCTCCCTCCACCTCAACTCACGCCTGGACACCAAAGCAGCTCAGGAGGGAAACCCTGAGCTCCGTCTCCCAACAATCTCCTGTGCAACTGATGTGAAAGAACAGCAGCTGCAGCCGGCCGGCACCCGGCAGGGACTTCTCACACCCTCACACACAAAAAGTGTGTGCGAATAAACAAAAACAAGAAATAAAACCAAAGCCCGGCTTGAAAGGCAACTAAAAATATATTCCGCATAGATCGAGCAGTCGCGGAGACATCCGTCCACATTCAAAAATGTCATCTCCCGTCTCCCCGCAGTGTGTAGACCTGGCAGTAAATTCAATTAAATTATAGCAAACCTCCGCCAGCAGCTCTAACTACGTGATGCGTGTTTCAAACAAATCATAAGTATAACTGCTCTGGCACTGGACGGTGCGCATTTTCCCTTTGTAGGTCACATCAAAAGATGAGGCCGCGCTGAATTCTATCTTTAACTCAAAGCCGCATGATGGAGCTGTGTTCTTTAACACTGTTGCTTCGCCGCCACCGCCTCCTTGCTGCACAATGGCAGCGAGTGCAGGGCCGAGATCCTTCCTAGTTTTTTTAAGTTCTGAAATTGAAAAACTGTCAATACTGGATCAGAATATACTTACTGTATGAGATGCTGTCCAGCTCCTCTATTTGATACTTAAAACAGACCTTCAAGAGTAACTCGAGAGAGGAACTTGGTAACTCGGGAGAGGAACTTGAGAAGGAAATGGCAAACTTAGACATACATGTGGTAACTCGTTTAAACTCATGAACATAAACTTGGAATCTCGTAAACAACCACGAGTGTGATTTTTTCTTTCACTCGGGATCGCTCGTGGGTGGACTCGCACCGTGAGACAGAGCCATTAGTACTCAATAGGCAATAGTAATAAACTAATAATAAAATAACAAAGAAAAGTTCAATGAATAAAAGCAAAAACTAAATTGTGTAAAAAACCCATTGCAGTGTAATAAAGGTTCTACCAACATGCAAACAATGATAGATATTTTACTTCGGAGTCACGTGAGTGATTCCGTGAAGAACCCGCTCAGTGCGCAGGCGCGGCATTAACGCCAGCAGTGCAACAGCGGCCAGACGGGAGTCGGGCGCTCCCGCAACTAGCCTGAAAGAAAGGAACGTTAGGTAAGTACTTACCTTAATCGGTCTTTTCCTTGTGTTTTTTGCTCCAGGGGGAGCAAAGCAGCAGAGGGAAGCGGCCCCCGTTCGACTCCAGCGAAGGAGCCGACAGTGGAGGGGGGAGAGGCGGCAACGGGACCGCACACGCTGCGGTCCACAGACACGGGTGCTGCGCTGATGCCCGGTCCGCTAAACAGCTGTTTGACTAACAGCAGCGGACCGGAGGGAAATTTAAAAACCGGCCGGCACCCCTGCAGACTCCCGACAAGGAGACTCGCCGCCCGAGAACCGCTGAAATGCCGCCCGAAAACGGCAGACAGCCTCTAACAACAAGGTCAAGACCAAACCTCAGGCTGGAGACAGACACGGAAGATGGGATCAGCACTTCAAACAAAAAACAAGTATGTCTGTTTCCCCAAGCCAGAGGAGGTCATGGAGCTAAAAACTCCAGAAAAACTGCCAAGGGAGCTAACACTCCCACTCCAGTGCTATTGCACTGGCCATCTCCCTTGTCGAGGGATTGATGGGACCAGAGCTGGGCTGGTCAAAGAAGAGGGGTCACTGGCTGAACAACATCGGGAGTATGCTTGAGGTACAGGATCAGGAACAGCTGCTGGGTGTGGCCGCTATGTGGCTTCACCACTAGCGAGATAAATTTCAGTCTCGACTGACAGACCAGCTTACTACCTGTTCTTTTCAAAGAACCTCTCCAAGACAGGTAGTCATGAGGTGTTGGATTCATCACGCCTCCCCTAAATTGCATTACTCAAAGTGCCCACCATTATTGGGGGATACATTGAGCATCGCTCTCAAAAAACCCAATATTTAAAAATGAATTTGATATGCCTGATGTCGGCTATCATTCACATGCTCTTCCAGAGGTCAGGGTAGTATGGCAAAACACCTGACCCTACTGTTCGCAGTGCCCCGCAACTTCTCAGGAAGTTATAAAACCTGCCTTCAACCAAAATTCACAAGACTGTGAGAACGCCGACACAACAACTTAGCCAGACAGAAAGGGTATAGGCAACGTTTGGAGCGAAGGATATAGGCAACGTTTCGGGCCAAAAACCCTTCTTCAAACAAAGTTTTTCAAAAAACTGGACGACGTGTCAAAAATATCGGGGTAAGGCGGCAGTGTCTGGAATGAGCACCACACGTAAACCAGTCAGCAGTACCTCTAATGCATCCACCAGCTGGGTATACCTTATGGTACTGGTGAAAGCTCGGGGCCTGCATGCCAATCCTGTAAGCCTTTCAGGCCAGGGCCCAGAGCAGGCCCCAGGGAAAACGCGCCACCCCCACCACGTCATACGACGTGTAAGACTCGTTGGACCAGGAGGAAACAGAAGAATACCCATAACCATGGAGGTAGGTGGGTCTGGTTCCTGCCAGCATATAGAGAACAAGGGTGCTCTACTAACAGGGGGCGAATACACTTGTTTAAAGAAGCATGGGGTAATGTCACGAGTAACTAGTATATACTCAACAACATTAGTGGATACAAAATTCAGTTATATCAGAGATATTATCGCCAGTTCAACATTGGCCCCTAAGGGAACTTACTCCCTCCGAGGAAGAAAAGCGGGAGGGACAAGCTGAACTGGTGATGCTTATCACAAAGGGGGTCATCAAAAAGACCAAACATGAACCTTTCGAATTTGTATCAAATATAGTCACTAAAACCAAAAAAGATGGTGGAAGTCGCATCATCATTGACTTAACATCACTAAATAAGTTTGTTGAGTATATACATTTCAAGATGGAGACGTTTGTTACTGTCAGACAACTGATCTCCAAAGGATAATTTATAGCAAGCATTGATATTAAAGATGCTTACTATCTAATACCCATACACAAGGATCATTGCAGATACCTAAAATTTAGCTGGTTGGGGCAGCTGTGGTAGTATAGAGATTGCCCAATGGTCTAACTCCAGCCCCTAGACAATTCACCAAAATATTAAAAGTAGCCATGGGAATACTAAGGAAACAAAAGCATATTGTCATAGCATATCTGGATGATATTCTCATAGTAGGGAAACAAAGGAATTGGCTGTGGCAGCAGTATTAGCTACAAAACAGCTCCTTGAAACACTGGGGTTTGTCCTACTCCAGATAAATCTAGGTTGAAGCCATGTACTACCATGGACAAATCGGACCTTTGCACTATCAAAATCTACAAAGAACAAAGGTACATGCACTAAAACGATATTCGGGTCACTATGATCGAATCATGAAATTACCCACTGGAGCTATATCAGAGCTACAGTGGGGGGGGGGGGGGGGGGGGGGGGGCAGAGAATGTGTGGCACAGTTTCAGCCCTATCATCACCACTAACCCTACTTTAGTTATTAATCAGATGCCAGTGCTCAAGCCTGGGGGGGGGCAACTAACTCCATATCCAGCACAGGTGCCAGATGGACTAACCAGAGTCATCATTACCACACACACTGGGCATCAATTTAGAAATGTTGAGTATTATGATTTTAAAAGCATATGCATCTAAAATGCAGCACTTGCATGTGCGGTTACGGATTGATAATACTACGGTGGTGGCTTATATTAACCATATGGGGAGCATAAAATCATTATCGTGCGACAAATTGGTCAATCAGATCTGGCAATGGTGTGTCGAAAGACATATTTTACTATCGGCTGCCTATCTACTAGGTAAGCTAAATACAGTGGCAGACACCAGGTCACGGAAAAATTTAATGATAACATCGAATGGATGTTAAACCCAAAATATTTGCTAAAGTTATTAAGCAATATGGAACGCCAGATATCGATTTGTTTGCAACAAGACGGAATCACCAGTTACCTATGTATGTGACTTGGGAACCAGACCAGAGGCAGCAGCGGTAGATGCCTACACGCTGGATTGGGGGGGAATTTCTGGGTTTTTGCTTTCCCTCCCTTCTGCCTCATCAGTCGGGTACTTCGCAATACAGATGGACTCTGCTTCTGGGATATTGATGGTGCCCGACTGGCCTACACAGCCATGGTTCCCAGTTCATCACGACATGGTGGTCGAGTCACCTATGGATTTCCCTAGTGGACCACGGTTGTTGACTCACCCAGTATCAGGCATAAGCCACCCATGCCATGAAAACATCAAACTCCTGGGTTGTAGGTTTTGAATAGACCTTACCAGGGACTGGGATTATCCGAATGAACTATCACCGCCATGTCGGCATCCCTGCGAACATCCACCAGGAGGCAGTATTTAACCTGTATCAAAAATGGGAGAAGTACTGCCAGGAAACAGGGACAACATATGCAACTGCCACAACCACCGACGTGCTGGAGTTCCTGGCCCATCTACACCATGACGAAGGGATCAGTTACAGTGCCATCAATACAGCACAAAGCGGCCTGTCTGCTTACCTAAAACCAGCAGGACAGCAGGCCATGGGATCCCAACCTCTGGTGGTAAAACTCATGAAGGGCAATTTTAATATTAAGCCCCTAAACCCAGGTATACCCATATTTGGGATATCAGTGTGGTATTGACATACCTCAGGGAATGGCCACGAGCTAGATCCCTCAGCCTCGAGATATCTACATTAAAGACGCTCATGTTAATGGCACTCGCAGCCGCTCAGAGGATCCAGTTGCTGCACAAATTAAGACTGGACAACATGGAGGTCGCCCCAGACCAGATTACGTTTATCATTCTAGGTCTGGTGAAACAAAGCAGGCCAGGAACGCCCAATTCACTGGTGGTATTCCGGGCCTACCCACCAGAGCCAAGGTTGTGTGTGGTGACCCATTCTACAACAATATATAGACACAACCCACAATCTCAGAGGGAGAGAAAAAGCCCTATGGGTCAGCCACAAGAAACCTCATGGCGGGGTAACGAGCCAAACCACTTCACGGTGGCTCAAACAGGTACTGAAAGCTGCCGGAATAGACACTAATACATTTAAATCCCATTCCACTAGGGCAGCATCGACATCAGCGGCTGAACGAATGGACGTCCCGGTTGACCACATTCTCAATACGGCAGGATGGTCGAGGGAAACGACGTTCAGAATGTTTTTTATAATAAACCGTTGATAAAGCCTGACTTATTTGCAGACAGAATATTACAAACTGCAAATATTTAATTTAAGCTCAGGGGAGCTATTTATTTTTGTTATTGTTAATAAATACCTTTCTGTTTCTTGAAAAAACAGATCCATTGGTTGATTACGATAACACTTCCTCCCTCAAGAACTTCGGCAGTGAGTGAAATAAAACTGTTACACGGTTTGAAATCACAGACCTTTGAAGTCTTCACGGAATCACTCACGTGACTCCGAAGTAAAATAGTAAGATTAAACGAGAACTTACCAGTTCGAAGTTTGATCTGTATTTTATGAGGAGTTACGATGAGGGATTACGTGCCCTCCGCTCCCACCCTCATTATATAGATCAAACTAGTAAACTGATGTCTCCTTAATCTTTACTATGTTTACTTCAAATAACTGTGTCTATCTGTGATTCCACACCGCTGCTTGGAAGTATGCCGCGCCTGCGCACTGAGCGGGTTCTTCACGTAATCCCTCATCGTAACTCCTCATAAAATACAGATCAAACTTCGAACTGGTAAGTTCTCATTTAATCTTACTATTAATCAACCTTCTAGTCTTACCAGCCTGCCACAAAAGATACAAGGAATTTATTCCATCATTTATATGACCTTCAGCAACGTTACTGGCGGTCTGCAAATAAAATGCAGAGCTACATTGTGACATTATAAGATGAGGAACAGAATTCGTGAAACTGTCTGAATATATCACAAAATAAAACTCTTAATAAGTGAATAATAACTGAATCATTATTAGAATGATTTTATAATGTTGCTTTTAATCCAGAAGGCTTTGACTATGCAAATAATCTTTTTAATCCCATATCACACACTTCCAGTGTAATCTTCGACAAAATGTGGCTTTCATCTGAGGTAGAAATAAAAGAGCATTTATTAAACTTAAAAACTCGCTTTATGCAGTCTGGATATAATGATTCTGCTAGCTCTTATTTATCCCATGCTAGGTACATCAAAGGTATTTTATTAGTCACATTCACATACACCCAGGTGTAGTGAAGTGAAATTCTTTTGCCATTTTGCAGCACACAAAAAATAATACAGACATAACACCAATGAGAGTCTTAAGCACATAGAACATCCCCCCACAATGGCTCCCACCATGAGGGAAGGCACAAAGTCCAGTCCCCAACCCCAGTTCACCCATAGTCGGTCGTATTGAGGCCTCCACAGTTGCCTCTACGGAGGCCCGATGTTCCTGGCCGTTCTCGCCGGGTGATGTTGCTCCGGCGTCAGGAGAGTCCTCCCAGCGGCCTGGGAACCCTGGAACGGCCGCTTCCGCACTGGAGGCCGCGGCAGTCTAACAATGTGACATTGGCTCTTACCACAATAGGCAACACTTACCTAAAAGCTTTTTGTTAAAATATCAGTCAGTTCCATCCATTTTTGATAACTCGCACTGCAGCCCATAATTTTCATTTCTCTTCTCTCACCTGTGAAACTTGCTTCTAGCCTTGCTTGTCTAATCTATCAGCATGTACTGTTGGCTCGTGTGAACCATCCAACTTGCTCACTGCACCATGCAATTTGTTCTGAGTCCAACTAGTCCAACTATGATGATCATCTCAAGAATTTGAGTCTTTCCCGTTCAACATTAGTATGTTTGGCAAAACACAATATAAAGCACAGGAGAGACCAAAATGATTGAAAGGATGAACAGAAGAAGCTTGATACATTCAATGTTATAGATCAACTCTATCATGAGTACATCAAATATTTATTTTCACTGGTAATTTCCATAACAGTGTTTGGACTAATTCATTTAATCAATTAACATCCCTGAATAGAATTGCCTATATTTCCTAAAATAGAAGTATAAGCCTTTGCCAAGGAGTGACTTGCATTCTACCAATAAACATCATCAAGTTTGTGATTAGCTGCCAAGATGAAGATGAGACTGGGAAATCTGCACTGAGCTTGTGCCATGTCCAGGGATTCCATTCATTTCAATGGAGAGAAATGGCCACAAGGAAGAGAGGCGAGTCTCATGAAATGTGTTGTTACCTTAAGTGTTTTGGTATAAAGTTTGGTTGGGTATTAATGGTGGAGTAGCAAGATGGATTCAACAGTGGCTGAATGGGAGATGCCAGAGGATAATGGTGGATGGTTGTTTGTCAGGTTGGAGGCCAGTGACGAGTGGGGTGCCACAGGGATCTGTGTTGGGTCCACTGTTGTTTGTCAAGTACATCAATGATCTGGATGATGGTGTGGTAAATTGGATTAGTAAGTATGCAGCTGATACTAAGATAGGTGGGGTTGCGGGTAATGAAGTAGAGTTTCAAAGTCTACAGAGAGATTTATGCCAGTTGGAAGAGTGGGCTGAAAGATGGCAGATGGAGTTTAATGCTGATAAGTGTGAGGTGCTACATCTTGGCAGGACAAATCAAAATAGGACGTACATGGTAAATGGTAGGGAATTGAAGAATGTAGGTGAACAGAGGGAACTGGGAATAACTGTGCACAGTTCCCTGAAAGTGGAATCTCATGTAGATAGGGTGGTAAAGAAAGCTTTTGGTGTGCTGGCCTTTATAAATCAGAGCATTGAGTATAGAAGTTGGGATGTAATGTTAAAATTGTACAAGGCATTGGTGAGGCCAATTCTGGAGTATGGTGTACAATTTTGGTCACCTAATTATAGGAAGGATGTCAACAAAATAGAGAGAGTACAGAGGAGATTTACTAGAATGTTGCCTGGGTTTCAGCAACTAAGTTACAGAGAAAGGTTGAACAAGTTAGGGCTTTATTCTTTGGAGCGCAGAAGGTTAAGGGGGGACTTGATAGAGGTTTTTTAAATGAAGAGAGGGATAGACAGAGTTGACGTGGAAAAGCTTTTCCCACTGAGAGTAGTGAAGATTCAAACAAGGGGACATGACATGAGAATTAAGGGACTGAAGTTTAGGGGTAACATGAGGGGGAACTTCTTTACTCAGAGAGTGGTAGCTGTGTGGAATGAGCTTCCAGTGAAGGTGGTGGAGGCAGGTTCGTTTTTATCATTTAAAAATAAATTGGATAGTTATATGGATGGGAAGGGAATGGAGGGTTATGGTCTGAGCGCAGGTATATGGGACTAGGGGAGATTATGTGTTCGGCACGGACTAGAAGGGTCGAGATGGCCTGTTTCCGTGCTGTAATTGTTATATGGTTATATGGTTATATGGTTATATGGTTATATGGTATGTTCTGTATTTTACTCAATGCCCTGACCAATAAAGGTAAGCAGACCTTAAGCCTTCTTTACAACTCTATCTACTGTGTTGTCACTTTTAAGGAGTTATGAACTTCTTCTTGGCCACAAAGGAGACCAGAACGGCAATTTTATAGTAGAGTTTTTACAGTGTAGAGATCCTGGGTCTGGTGGAGGTGGGCACCTGGGCCAACTGGGATCAATAGGTCAGCATGGTGTTGCAGATTGGGGATATGGAGGGTATCAGGATAATAGATGGTTGCGTGGGTTTTGCTGCCAGTGATCCATAAGAGAATAGGGGATAGTGCTGAGACAATAATCAAACAGGAGGCAATATAGTTGGTGTGGTGGTTGCAGGATTGATGTGGGGGGTGGGGAGGGGGCATGGGAATGGGGAATGGGATGGGATGGATGCAGGAAATTGCAAACTGTATTGGCATGAATGACAATCGGATGTGACATAGAGGGAAGAGGGGCATGGGACAACATTTGCTCCAGGGATCTCTGTGAAGAGGGTCTGTACATCAACCCTCTAAGTAAAGAGGGTCTAACTTAAGCAAGATGGGTTGTGATAAATAACTCAAAGGTCAAATAACTGCTCAGCCAGGTCTGTGAGTTACAACAACAAAGAGGTTTTGATGTTTCAGACTTGATAGAGAGGGAGGCAAAAGAGGTGGAGGCAAAAGAGGTGTAGGAGTTCCTCTATTAATCATGGAGACTATAACAATGACATTCAGAAAGGATATACGGGAGGGGCAACATTTTTACACAGGAGATGGTGAGTGCCTGGAATACGTTGCAGGGAGTGGTAGTGGATCCAGGTGTGATAGCGGCATTTAGGAGACGTTTGGATAGGCACGTGGATATGCAGGAAATGGAGGGATATGGGCTATACGCAGGCAGATGAGAGTTGGTCTTGGAATCATATTCAGCATAGAGGCTTTGTGGTCCTATTTTAAAAGAACTGATGCAATATTACAAAGGGCAAAGGAGATACTGGCTATTATTTAGTGCTATTTATGTCGAAACAGATAACATGGTCATAGTGGCATTACTGTTACTGTGACTTTGTTTTGCTCAAACTGCCTGTCAAGCCATCTACATGACAACTGTAATTAAAATGTTTCACTTGTAAAATACTGAAGGATATCCAAAGCTTATGTAACATACTATTTAAATATAGTTGTTTCTTTGAGCGGTTATAAGATTTGGCAATGTGGTAGGTAGCAGTGATGGTGGCCGTGGCTGTGGGAGAGTGGGGGCTGTCCCGACGGATGCTCTCCATTGGCTGCTTACAACTTGGTGCTCGGGTTCAGAGTGCCCAGCCACCTATGGCTTGTGTGGGAAAATGACACCCACCCTCCTGTCTCCATCGGCCAGTGATGTGATGGATGCGGGAGTCTGGACCAATCACTGACAAGTCCCGCCCCCAGCGACGTCATGTCCGTTATTTCACTTTTCCGCAGAGCGGAATTTCGGTGAGTTGGCTTGTAGGTGACCCAGCCTTTCAGTGATTTCGTGTTTCGGCCGAGCGGCCTTTAGGTGAGTTTGCTTTTAGGCATCCCACCCTTTCGGTTAGTTGGCTTTTAGGCATCCCGCCCTTTCGATTAGTTGGCATTTCGGCTTTGTACGTTTTCGGTTATTTGGCTTTTCGGCTTCGTTTCCGTTAAGTTATTTGGCTTCCACTTCTTTGCTTCAGCTTCTCGTCCTTCGACGCCTCGTCCACACACAAGCAGTGATGCTGTGAAGTTAGATTCCCAGACAAAAAGAAGATTCTTGATCTTTGACCTTACAAAGGTAAGTTACAATGACTCCGTAATTCACAAAAAAACAAAGTGCTAGAATGGGTCAGTTGGCATCTATGAAGAGAATAGCCAGATGATGTTTCAGGTTTGGACCATTCATCAGTCTAAAGATGTCCATTTCCCTCCACAGATGCTGCCTGAGCTGCTGACTTACACCAGCGATTTGTTTTTTTAGTCAAGATTCCAGCATCTGCAGTATCTTGCGTCTCCAATTACCATGTTATTATTTGACTGATATCATCATGAAATTGATAGAATTTACAGAATCACTAGAAATTCAAGAGATTATATTGGAAAATAATTTGAGAAAGAATAGTGTAATAGTAACTGAGAAAGCAGTGAACCATTTTGATTAGAATCCAAACATAATGAAAGGCTTTCATCTGATATTATTTTATTCATTTACACGTAAAGCACATTTACTAGGTGCGCAATCTGCTTAATTAACACTGGCAGGTGCATAACAGTAAAAACTGATAAATATATTTATAAATGAATGGGAAGCAGACAGTTGATGCCATGCTAAAATAAAATAGAGATGGAGGCTGTCATATAAATGTTCTAAGGTAGAGAAACACAGATGAAAAGAGCAGATTGGAAACTAACTAGCCTGGATAGCACTGGAATAATTTAGTTTGCAGGTGACAAAGGCGTGGATGAGATTTCAGGAACAGATGGGTTGAGACAGGTTATGTTGTGGTAATGGGAGGAAGCGGTCACAGGGATGAAGTAAGGTCAGCACAAAACCTGCTTGAACATCATAGTTGCAAGCCACCAGGTTCAACCTGAGACAATGGAAAGGTCAGTGCAAGTGGTGGATACGCTGAGTCTGTTATCATCAGTGGATATTTTCCCATAGAGCAAATACCAAGGCAAAATGACTAGGCTGAAAAGCAAAATACTGCAGATGCTAGAAATGTTCAGCAGGTCAGGCAGCTTCTGTGAGCAGTGAAAGAGTCAATGTCTCAGATCTATAGCTTTACATCAGATGTAAAACATTAGCTCTCATTATCACCCCATTGATGTTGCTGCCACACTGAGTATTCCCAGTATCCTCCGCAGAAATTTAAGGCACTATTCCAGTCATAGAGTATTCCAGTCAAAGACATCATAGTGCAAAAGGTTTAGACCGGATGGAATTTGTTAAATGTGTTCATGAGAGTTTCTTCCAACAATATGTAGAGAGCCACACATGGGAGAAAGCAACACTTGATCTAGTCTTGGGAAATTGGGAGGGGCAAATGGATGAATGGTTCATGGATGAGCCTTTTGTGACCAGCGACCATTGATCTATTAGGTTTTAGATTGTTAAGGAAAGGGACACAGCAGGCTCCCAAGTTAAAATGCTAAATTGAGGCAGAGCCAATTAAAATAGATAGGACAGGTTTAGAGGCGTACGGTCCACATGCAGGCAGGTGTACCTTGTGTAGCTGGGACATGTTGGTCGCTGTGGGAAGTTGGGCTGAAGTGCCTGTGTCCATGCTGTATGACTCTATGACTCTAGAGTAGACATTATTGCAGTTACAGTTACAATTGAATGGTTAAAAATAGAGTTGAAAGAGCAACATCTTACCTGGACAACGGCAGAAACATATCAGAGCTGGTATCAATTATTCACAATATTTCTGGAAATTAGATGTATTTATTCTTTCCAAATCTGAAAAGGTGCATTGATTCAGCCTTTGCTAACAATGTAAATCATAAATGCTAATGATTGCACACCCCAGACATGAGCTAAAGGAAGTGTTTCAAATCTATATTACTAAAACTCTTTACTTGACCGGTTTTGGCGATCTGTGCTGCAATTTCCGAGAGAACGCCGCCACCTACGGCAGTAATTTTTGGCCACCTCGCTCAGAGCCCCCCTCCGCCGTATGTATGACAGAGATATTAATGATTTTACAAAATTATCCATTCTCTCTGCTGCCCACGCTGGCAGCAGGGGGAGGGACTATAAAACCAGGAAGTGGTGTGCCTCAATCAGTCTTTTCAAGATGGAGGAAGGCAGAGGGTCATGTTTCTCTGAGCTGTGAAATACACTGAACACATGTCCACACAATTATGAGTAAGTACCCTTAATGTGGTTTGAAAATGAAAATATGATTAAAGTAAAAAAGCACTGCCTGCAAATGGGTTGTTTGGATTGAAATAAAAAGGCACTCTCCTCTCCCTCCCCTCTCCTCTCCCTCCCCTCTCTCCTCTCCCTCCCCTCTCTCTCCTCTCCCTCCCCTCTCCTCTCCCTCCCCTCTCCTCCCCCCTCCTCTCCCCCCCACCTCCTCTCCCCCCCCTCTTCTCCCCCTCCCTTCACCTCCCCTCACCTCACCCCCTCACCTCAACCCCCTCTCAGCACACCCCCTCACTCCCCGCTCTCCTCTTTCCCCCCTCTCCTCTCCCGCTCCCTCTCCTCTCCCCTCCTCTCCTCTCCCGCCCGCCCTCTCCTCTCCCCCCTCTCCTCTCCCCCCTCTCCTCACCCCCCTCTCCTCACCCCCCTCTCCTCTCCCCCCTCTCCTCTCCCTCCCTCTCCTCTCTCCCCCCAACGTGGGGGCTATGCATCAGTAGATAAGGTGGTTATGGGGTAAAAGGAGCAAATTAATAATATTAATATTATATCACGGGGGGGTAATTAGCGTGAGTGCGGGGGGGGGGGGGATAGTTAGTGTGTGTGACGCTGCATGCCGCCTCCCCCCCACAACCGCATGTTGGGGGAACAGACCCAACGGGTCTGCACTTGGTCTAGTATGTAACTAAAGCTCTGATCTTGTGCTCTTCTGGATTGTGTGATTTTTCTATTTGCGCAAAAACGGTAGGCAAAAGCGCTATGATTTTTCGTCAGCTCACTCACTGTTCTCCTGTGCGGCGAGTGCAACTAGTTTCGTTACGATCGGTAGTACATTGTAAAAGTTATGGAGATTTAATAATGATTAAAAAACGCACGTGTGCAGATCGCTCCTTCTGTCACTCCCCGGGATGGTCTGCCCCTTCCTGCGCCATTGCGTCTTCACTAGAGCTGGACACCGAGTCTCCAAACGGACACAATTTTCGGAGGGGCCGGAAGCGGCCCGGCCTGGCCTAACATGGCGCGGCCCGGCGCGGAGTCGGAGATATCGCCAAACGGAAAGTGGAAAGTCTGATCCCGGTGGAGGAGTGTCCAGCACCAAGTGCCTGCTGTGAGTTCCAAACGCACCGACATCGCGACGCGCCATAGCTCTAGCTCATTCCCCTCAGGCCCCCGTCACTGACTACTGCCCCCCTCACCTGCTCGTGACATTACCCTCTCCCCCATGGCTCATCCCCCGTCTTTTCCCCAAGCTCCACACGCCGGCATGGCCATAGCTGAGGATTCGAGGCCTGGCTCTTAGGGCGCCGATGGCTGATGCTTCTCCGGAGCAGGCAAGAAGGGAGAGGAGTGGCAGGGAGTGTGGGGGAGGAGAGAGGATAGAGGGAGAGAAGGGAGTGGGGAAGGGAGAGGAATTATTGAGGGAGTGACTAAGGGTAGGGAAATGGAGTGGTGAGGGAGGGATTGGGAGGATAGGAGGAGATGGAAAAGAAGATGAGCAGGTGAGGAGAGAGAGGAAGGAGGGGTAATAGAGGGAGGAGGGGGGGGGTAGAGGGGAAGAGTGGGGGGGGGGGTAGGTGTGGGGAATAGAGAGAGAGGAGGGCAATGGGGGAGGTAAGGAAGGATAGTTGCGGGGATAGGAGGAGGTTAGTGGGGAAGGTGGGGGATAGAGGGATATGAGTGGGGTGGGAGGGGAGAGGAGTTATGGAGGGAGTGACTGACGATAGGGGAAAGGTGAGGGAGGGAGAGTTGGAGGGATTGGGGAGGGGAGGAGGAGATGGGAAAAAGGAGGGAGGGTGAAGAGAAGGGGGAGAGAATGCTAGGGATGGGGGAAAATGACCAAGCCGCCTGTGTGACAGTTACTCTAATACATGATTATGTTTTCACACTCATAAACCCGTACTCATAAGATGTATACTACATTTAATACACTAGGCAGCCCTAATGCTTAAATTTAATTGTCAAAACAATGCAGTTTATTTTATTCAACGGGATTAATTGAATAACATACACATATTTTACAAAAGAACTAAACATTTTTTTTCCAAATTACTTTTATGATTTTCCAAGGATCTATTAAAATACATATTGTACCTTAAGGGGTAAAACTTGGACAGACTGGGGTTTTTTTAGATTCATTTTAAGAGAATGAGTACAGAAATAAATGCAGGTATAGACAATTTCAATAAAGTCATGCCTGATCATGTAGTTGAACTTCTTGCCTCAAAGGCCAACATATAGTTTGTATTTCACATTGCTCATTGTAACTTCATATTAACTTACACTTATTTGTGTATAAGGACACCTAGGCTTCTCTGGACAACAATAATTTTCAATCTCTCACCATTTAAGAAAAAATATGTTTTCCTATTTTTTGAGCAGAATGGATGACCACAGTTTTCCACATTTTATCCTTTGCCCTCATCCATTCACTTAGCTGATTTATATCCCTCTTGAAGTCTCTATGCACCCTCCTCACACAGCCTGTATTACCACCCATTGTATTATCAATAAACCTGGATACACTGTCGGTTCCAATGAGTCAATATCACTAACAACTTCTCTTATATTGAAGCAATAACCAAAGCCAGTGAAGCAATGCCAGTACAATTTCACTACACCAATTGGTGCATGATACAATAAATGAACCATGGGAAAGCACACCAATGCCTCTACTTCCTTAGAAGGCTTAGGATGTTCGGCATGTCCCCTACAATTCTCTCAATCATCTACAGATGCACACCAGAAAGCATTTTATCAGGATGCAACACAGCTTGGTTTGGGAACAGCTCCATCCAAGACCGCAAGAAATTTCAGCAAATTGTGGATGCAGTCAGACCATCACACAAACCAACCTCCCTTCTATTAACTCCATTTATACCTCACGCTGCCTCGGGAAGTCCAGCAACATAATCAAGGCTGAATTGCACCCTGGCGACTCCTTCTTCTCCCCTCTCCCATCAGGAAAAAGGTATAGAAGTGTGAAAATGCACACCCCCAGATTCAGGGACAATTTCTTCCCAGCTGTTATCGGGCAACTAAATCATCCTACCACAACCAGAGAGCAGTGCTGAACTACTATCTACATCTTTGGTGACCCTTAGACTATCCTTGATCGGACTTTGCTGGCTTTACCTTGCACTAAACATTATTCCCTTGTCATGTATCTATATACTGTAAATGGCTTGTTTGTAATCATGTATTGTCTTTCTGCCGACTGGATAGAATGCAACAAAAGCTTTTCACTGTACCTCGGTACACGTGATAATAAACTAAATTGTAAACTGTATATTAGATTTAATTCCTCGCATTCTAACTGTAGCTGTTAATTGTGAACAGCTGGAGCAATACTGATCCTCGAAGCACCCAACTAGCAACGATATCACTACTGCGTTCTGTTTGTTAACTAATATTCAATTCAGGCCAATTTCAGTTCCATGTACTCTGATTTTTTGTAAAAATATCTTGTGTGGCACATTAACAAATGTCTTCGAAATGTGTAGAAATATGTAAAATCTTTAGGGGCATGACTGTGTAGAGGCCAAAATATTCCTACCAGTGTGGAAATTCTGAATGAACAGGACAGTATTACATGTTACAGGTGGTCATTTAAAACTGATGTGCAGGGAATTTCTTCCCATGGAAGTGGAAGTCTGATTTCTCTATCCCAGAGGGTGATGCAGCTAAGATACTTAACGAAGAAGTTGAGATATTTTTGAAAGATCAGCAGATCTCAGGCTATGGGGAATTGGCATGGAAGAGGAGATGAGCTTGGGCCAAATCCACCATGACCATCTGAAAAAGGCAAGCTTGAGGGATAGCGGCGTATTTCACCTCATGCTTTTCTTTAATGTTCTTACATTTTGTTTCATTATCATTTCCTTTGCCGTCTTTTGCTGACATAAGGAATATTCCCTTTCCTCAGTCTTACTGCTATTCCTAGCAATATTATTAGCCTTTACATTTGAAAGATAATATCTTTAATTGCTCTTGTTAGCTCTGGTTGGACCACTTTTCTAGTTGAGTTTTGAGCATTAAAAGAGTTACATATTCTAGACTATGTACTCTTCTCAAATGTCACCCATTGCTGGTCTATCTCCATTTCCCACCGCCAATTAATACTATATCTTTGTAGCCTGCTCTGTTTAGATTTAAGACCCTAGATCAAGTGATATGGGGAGAAAGCAGGAACAGGGCACTGATTCTGGATGATCAGCGATGATCATATTGAATGGCGGTGCTGGCTAGAAGGGCTGAATGGCCTACTCCTGCACATATTTCCTATGCTTCTATGTTTCTTTTTTTTTGTTTGTTTTTTTTTTTTGTTTTTGTTTATTTTATTAGAAGTTAATACAGCACAAAACAGTACAGTGGCACCTAATTTTAGGTGCCAACTATGTAATACCGTAATCCATTCTATGTACAACCTCTAGTTTTATGTTATAAGAAAGACACACCCTTGCCTATTACCCCTTGATAAGTAAAAGTATAAGGCACACCCTTGCCTATTACCCCTTGATAAGTAAAATTTTGGAGATAGCGTATTGTTAGTTAATATTCTTGCCGTAGGTCTATCATAAAGTAGTTTAATCCATCTGATAAAATTCTCTCCCATATTAAATTTTTGGAGTACCTTGTATAAATACTGCCATTCTACTTGATCAAATGCCTTCTCTGCATCCAACGTGACCACTGAGATATCTTCATTGTCCTTCTTATGAGAGTACATTATATTAAAAAGCCTTCTCAAATTATTAAATTATTGTCTTTTGGGTATAAATCCCGTTTGATCCGTATTTATTAAATTGTTAATATAATTATTTAGCCTTCTAGCTAGAATCTTTGCTAAAATTTTCTGATCCGTATTTAGAAGTGATATAGCTCTATAAGAACCAGGCTCATCTAAATCTTTATCTTTTTTTGGTATAAGCGTTATTGTTGCTTCTGCTAGGGTTTCTGGTAGTTTATTTTCAGTATAAGCCTGCGTGTATAAATTAAATAATCTTGGTACAATAGACTCCTGAAATCTTTTATAAAATTCATTACTAAAGCCATCTGGTCCTGGGGTCTTCCCATTTTTCAATGAGTTTATTATTTGTTTTATTTCTTCACTAGTAATCCGTGCTCCTAATTGCTCTTGTTCTAAACTATCCAATTTTGGGAGCTTGCAATTATCTAAAAAATTTGTAATTTTACTTACATCTGTCTTTATTTTGGATGTGTATAAATTATGATAAAATTGGGCAAACCTCTTATTAATATCCTTAGGCAATGTTAGCAACTCACCATTGTCCGATTTAATTTTTGTAATAGTTTTTTCCTTTTCTCGTTGCTTCAGTTGCCTCGCAAGCAGTTTATGTGGCTTATCCCCAAATTCGAAGTGTGCTTGTTTTGTAATTTGGAATAATCTTATTACTCTAGCCGATAATATTCTATTGACTTTATATTTCAGTAAAGTTATCTTATTATGTTTATTTATGGTTGGGTCAGTTGCATTGTCCCGTTCTATTAATTTTATCTTCTGTTCTATCCGCTGAAGTTCTCTTTTATTTTCCTTATTTTGAAAACTTTGGTAAGAGATTATGACACCGCGAATATATGCCTTAAAGGTTTCCCATAATAGCGGTGCAGAAATACCCGGTGTGTCATTTATTTCGAAAAAAAGTTTTGTTTGTTCTTTTATATACTCATAACCCTGCGGGTTATTTAATATGTGTGCATTGAACCTCCAAAAAGGCTTTATACTCGGCATTCCCTCAATTTTAAGTATAAAAGTCAATGGTGAGTGATCAGAAATAATACTATTATGATATGATGGTTTATTCGTATACGGGATCAATTTTGTGTCCAGTAAGAAATAGTCAATTCGCGAATAAGTTTTTGTGAACTGATGAATAAAATGAGTATTCCCTACCACTTGGATTTGCTATTCTCCAAACATCAGCTATGTTATTATTTTTTATATAAGTATTTAAAAATTCACAGGTCTTGGTTTTAACAAGACGCTTCCCTAGCTTTATTGATTTATCTAAATATGGATCTATAACACAATTGAAATCTCCCCCCATTATTATATTTTGAAAATTATGCTCTGCGATTAAATCTATTATTTTCCTAAAAAATTGTGGGTTATCAAAAGTAGGCGCGTAAATATTTATCATAGTTAATGGTGTATTGTAAATTTCTCCTGTGACTATAACATATCTTCCCTCTTTATCAGGTATGCCCTTCCGAATTATAATGGCCGTGCCTCTTGCTTTAGAGGTGAATGAGGAGTAATAGGTTTGACCTATCCAATTTGCCCTTAATCTGATCTGAGTTTGTTGTTTCAAATGTGTCTCTTGTAGGAACGCAATATCCATATTTAATGATTTTAATTGTGCCAGAATTTTACCTCTTTTAATTGGCTCATTCGCACCTCTGATGTTCCAACTACAGAAGGTGAGACCTCCGGTATTTATTCGACTATTATCTTGCATTGGCTATTATTACCAGACTGTATGCTTCATGTGATGCAGCCAAGTACCTCAGAATCCCGAATCCAGAGTTGTCCTTCATAATTTCTACAGTAGTTCTACATCTCCTGACATTATTAAACATAATTGAGGGGAAGAGAAAAACATAAAATAAAGTGTACATAAAAATGATTAAATCATGCAACACATAATTGTGAATAAACAAAAAAAGTGAATGTAGTTTATCAAAAAAGCGATAAATTACAAAAAAGCCACCTAAGGTAGCTAGATTTGTTTTAAATTTGACCTCCGTCGATGAAATTATGCACTGGGCCCTAACCCCCTGTTAGAATTTGACCCAACGTTAGTCGGTTCCCTCTAATTGTTACCAAAATTATCATATCAGGTCATCGCTGAGCAGTTTAAAATAGAATAAAATAAAAGGGAAGGTAGAATATTTAGCTTAAAATAAAAATAATGATGGGTAAAAATACCTCATCAAAAATTACACTTTTCATTTACCTGTATGTTAGTTAATTAATTATTAGTATTTAGTAATTAAAATATATGTCTAACCTCCCCCACCCTTCTTGCTATATAGTTAATCGTGTTAGTATAGGACATTACGCCTTTAACGTTGGTTGAGTATATTGTGCGTAATTGGTTAATTAGTTAGTTAGTTATATGTGTAAATAATAGGTCATATGAAACAGATGCCTCTTATCATGGCCATTTCAAAAGGCGACAGTCTCATAGTTCTCCGTGCTTCAGAATTTGGTGATGTGCTTGCAACCTTGAGAGTTCCTATGTGCTTTCAGTTCAGAAGATTAGTTCGGCCCGTGTTATTAAATAGCACATTCTTTGCAGATAAGACTGTCTGGTAACTGTCTGAAGGTTTCGAGTGGTTTAATTTGAACAGAAAAAACGGTTTCCAGACAAAATGTCAATTAATCTGATCCTGATTGAATTTTGTTTAAAATCTCCTCGGCGTATTTGCAGGCAGCGTCCGGGTCGGTAAATGAGCGTTGCTTGCCCTTAAAAGTAATTAGCATTTTTGCTGGATAGATCACGCCATAACGAACTTCAGAATGTCCATATAAAACACTGCATGCAGTTTTAAACTCGCGTCTTTTTGCCAGAATTTCCCGAGGGTAATCCCTGTAGAATCTTACGATATTATCAGCGAATGTAAGATTTTCTCCATATTTTATCTTCTTTAATAGAGTTTCCACAGTTGAAATATCTAGAAACTTTACAATAATTTGCCTTGGTTTAGCATTATCGTGTTTTTGGAGGCGACCCACTCGATGAGCCAGATCTATCTTTGGTTTTTCAGGAAGTTTGAAAACATCTTTAAGTAGATTAGTAATAAAATCACGCATTTGAAGGCCGTGTTCGGCACCCTCTTTAATTCCTACAAGTCTCAGATTTTGTCTCCTAGACCTGGCCTCTAAATCTTGACATTTCTCATTCAATTTATTTGTTAACTGCCAATTCGTATCGTGTTGTTTTTTCAGACCTGTTATCTCTTGGCTCATCTGTTCCATCTCACCCTCCATTTCTTCCATCAATTTTTCCGTGTCTGTTAATTGCTTCAGCAGGATGTCATGTTTGTTGTTGTACTCTCTCCGCATACTTTCCATTTCCTTCGCTGTGCTGGACTCCAAATCTTTAAACTGCTGTTTCAGGGCTACATAAAGCTCTTTTACTTCACCACAGCTCTTATCAATTTTCATAGAAAGATTGCCCTCCATAGTGGAGAAGTTATTCTGAATTGTAGAATTCATTTTGGCAAATTGCTGCTGAAGATCTTTACTAATCTCTTTAAGAATATTAGCTCTTACCGTTTCTTCCCAGCTTTTCATTTCTTTCTCCTTTGTATCACTTCTCGCAGCCATATCGCTTGTAGGTTGTTGAGGTTCCAGCTCCTCTTCCAAACTTTCAGACGAGAGTTCAGGGGTAGTTTCAAGCTCATCCAGAGCTTTTTGGAGCTGGAGACTGATTGTAGTTTTCTTGGGTCCTCTCTGACCTCTTCTCTTTCTCATCCAGTTTTTATGATAAGATCGTTTAAAATCCCAAAACCACCAGTATCGTTTGATAGAGTCAGTACCCTTGACGTTCAGCAAACCTGATAAGAATTTTTAACTCGTTCCTGGCATGGGAGTCGACTTTAAACGCGATTTGTCTGGAGGAGAGCTCAGTGCAGCTGCCTTCACTGCTTCATAGCAGCCACCGGAAGTGTGCTTCTATGTTTCTAGATCCAGTTAAAACAAAATCATTTTCAACCCTGATATAATGTTCCATTTTGTTATGATCATTTTTTTCTAAATACCCTAATTAATCCTTTCTTACTGCATATTAAATCTAAAATTTGCTGTTGATTTATATACTAATTTTTTTGAATTTGATTCCTTTATTGTCATTCAGACCTTTCGGTCTGAACGGAATTACGTTGCCTGCAGTCATACACAGTAACAATAAATAACAAAAACATACAATAAACACAAGTTAACATCCACCACAGTGAGTTCACCAAGCACCTCCTCACTGTGATGGAGGCAAAAGTCTTAGTCTCCGTCTCTTCCCTCCTTGTTCTCTCTCTGCGCTGAGGCGATCGATCCAGGCTGAAGATGCCACTCTCCAGTCCAGCGGACCTCCGTGGTGATGTTGCCACTGCCGAAAGCCGGAACGCCGTCTCAGCTCCGAGTCAGCCCACCACAGCCTCAGCTCCGAGTCCCGCTGCATCAGCTCCGAGTCCCGCTGCCCCAGCTCCGAGTCCCGCTGCCCCAGCTCCGAGTCCCGCAGCCTCAGCCCCGAGCCCCACTGCATCAGCACCCGAGTCCCGCTGCAACAGTTCCGAGTCCTGCAGTCTCAGCTCCAGGCCGCTGCCGAAAGCTGGAATGCCGCATCTAGACAACTGTTTAGTAGTTACACAAAAAAGCTGGAGAAACTCAACGGGTGCAGCAGCATCTATGGAGCGAAGGAAATAGGCAACGTTTCGGGCCGAAACCCTTCTAGTTTGTTGCTTCAAGATGGATATTGAAGCTTTGGAAGCAGTTCCGAAGACATGTAATACACTAATATGTGCAATAGGTGGGTCTTTTATGAAGATAGGTTGGAGTGTTTTGGCTTGCTGGTGCAGTACAAAATAATGATTTAAACATAAAAGTTATTTATGGTTGCCAACAGAGTGAATGCGGCGAACACATTTTATTTCTTGGGAGAATCTTAAACTAGGGATCACTGATTAAAGAAATGAGATCAACCTTTTAATACGGCCAACATTTTTCTCTTAGTGGGTCGTGAGTTTATGGAACTCTCTTCCTCTAAAGGAAAGGGAAGCAGAGTCTTTAAATATTTTTAAGCACAGGTATATAGACATGATAAAAGTTTGTTGTGGATAGCCATGATTGCAGAGCAAAGGTTACAATCAGATTAGCCCCAATCTTATTAGATTTTAGATTAGATTCAACTTTATTGTCATTGCGCATAGTACACGTACATGTACAAAGAAATTCAGTTTTGCATCTAACCAGAATGCAAAGTAGTAAAGTGTTGATTAAGACAATATATACAACTGAGGATATATTGGTGTATGTACATAGGCATATACATATATACAAATAGTTGTTAAGGTGCAAAAGATTGAGGTGCTATATTCTGGTGAATAAGAACTTAACTATAAATTATATAAACTATAAATAATACTGATGAGAAGGGAGGGGGGCTAGCGCCGGGCCTGTGAGTTCAGCAGTGTAATGGTGTTAATGGTGTTGGGGAAAATGCTGTTCCTTAGCCTGCTGGTGCGAGACCTGAGGCTCCTGTACCGCCTCCCTAATGGGAGGAGGGCAAACAATCCATGGTTGGGGTGTGAGGGGTCCTTAATGATTTTGCCAGCCCGTCTCAGACACCGTGTCCGGTGAAGGACAGCCGTGGCAGGGAGTGGGGCACCGATGATGTGATGCGCAGTTTTCACCACCCGTTGCAGTGCCTTCCTGTCAGCTGTGGTGCAGCTGCTGTACCATACCGTGAAGCAGGTGGTTAGGATGCTTTCTATGGTACAGCGGTAGAAGTTGGACAGGATCTGAGGGGGCAGGTGAGCTTTCTTAAGCCTCTTCAGAAAGTAGTGGCGCTGCTGCTTTTTAATCAGTTTGGCAGTGTTGAGGGAACAGGACAGATCCTCAGAGATATGTACCCCGAGGAATTTGAAGTTGGAGACGCACTCCACCTCAGTCCCGTTTATATGGATGGGGGTGTGTCTGCCGCCTCTGGTCTACCGGCAGTCCACAATGATTTCCTTCGTCTTCTGTGAGTTGAGGACAAAGTTGTTGTTGGTACACCAAGTTGCCAGGTGCTGGACCGCCTCCCTGTAGGCTGATTCATTGTTGTCACTGATCAGTCCTACCACCGTGGTGTCGTCAACGAATTTTATGATGGGGTTGGAGCCATGCATAGGGATGCAGTTGTGGGTGAAGAGGGAGTAAAGGAGAGGGCTGAGCACACAGCCCTGTGGCACGCCGGTGTTCAGTGTCAGAGTGGAGGAGGTGAGGTTGTTATCCCGACCAGACTAGGGTCTGTTAGTGAGGAAATCCAGTTTCCAGTTGCAGAGGGAGGTGTTGATGACAAGGCTGCTGAGTTTGGTGATCAGACTGGCGGGGATGACAGTATTAAATGCGGAGCTGAAGTCAATGAATAACAACCTGATGTAGGAGTTGTTATTGTCCAGGTGGGTCAGGGCATAGTGAAGAGCCGCTGATATAGCATCCTCTGTTGACCTGTAGGCAAACTGATGGGGGTCCAGTGTGGGAGGGAGGCTGGATTTGAGGTGAGCCAGGATCAGTCTCTCGAAGCACTTCGCAATGATGGGGGTGAGTGCCACTGGGCGGAAGTCGTTGAGACTCCCTGAAGCTGAGTGTTTGGGCACTGGCACGATGGTTGAGGTCTTGAGGCATGTAGGGACGACACCCTGGGCCAGTGACAGATTGAAGGTGTCAGTGAAGACCAGGGATTGTTGTCCAGCACATGCCCTGAGCACATGCCTGGGGATGCCGTTGAGGCCGGCAGCTTTGTGCTCATTCACTTTGTTCAGTGCACCTTGTACAGCAGAGATGGAGAGACTGAGGGGTTGTTCAATTGGGGGCAGGGCAGCTTTGATGGCTGGTGTTTTATTGTCCCAATCAAAACGAGCATAGAAATAGTTTAGCTCGTCAGGAAGTGAGGCGTCGTTGGCTGGCAATGGTGTCTATTGAATGGCAGAGCAAGCATGAGAGGCCAAATTACCTACTCCAGCTCTTAATTTGGATGTGCATATACATATTGGCCAGATCAGAGTTAAAATTGAGGTCTGTTCCCATGACAATGTCAATGTACCATATCAACACATCAACTACATACTATATCATGGTGTCAAAGTAGTTTATTTCAGGTTTCTCTGCAAGAAAAGTATAGTTTACCACATATTGCCTTCTTAAGTAGCCATTATCCCACATAAAATGCCTTCTACCATCTGTCCTTTAATGTGCATGTTGATACGCTCAGTATAAAACTAATTAATCCAGTGCAGCAGTAATAGGATTTTGTATGGTTTGCCAAAATACAAAATAAGGCTTCACAATATTTTCAAGCACTTAAGATTTATTCAACTCGTGCAGCTTTTTTGTAATGGATCCCTTACAGCAGTGAATCTTATCGAGCCACTAACAGGACAAGGAATAAGAACAGAAAAAAAATCAAGTGATGTTGAAGAGTAAAGCGTGTGTATTGTTAAAATTGAATGTGGCGATTATCTTGTGCACAAGGTCAAACTTAATTATCATTTTATTGCGATCCTTAACATTGCAGTGCATTTGCCATAAGATTATTAAAGCTAATTTATGGTCTGATATTTCACAATATTGAGTTCAACAATTTACAACACTTTAGTATTAAATGTCGGAACAGAAAACATGGCATTTCTAGCTGATAGAGTTTTATTGTCAATAATTGAGCAAAGATATGAGTGAGATGCAATCCACATTTAGGGGAATACATCTTGACTCATCTGTGTCAATCCTACCATTATTCAAAAAGGCATATCTTCAGTTTTATTATTGTTGAATTAAGCAGCCTGTTTTTCAATGAGGGAGGGTTGTACTTCAGTATTTAATCCATATAAATAACAAGCACGAATCTCCGAAGCTTCGGGTGCCGCAGTCTCCGTGGTGGAAGCGGCCGCTCCAGACATTTCCAAGCCGCTGAGGAGTGTTCACCCGACACCGGAATTCCATCTTCCCGGCAAGAGGGCCTGAAAACACCGGACTGGCTGCGGAGGCCACAAATAGGCCCTGACCTCGGGTGATCACAGAGGAAGAGGACTGAAACTTTCTGATGCCTTTCCCCACAGTGGAAATTTTTGATTCTGTTATGGGGGGACGTTCATGTTGAATTCTATAATGTGTGTCTCATTTGTCTTTTTTTAAATTTTTCTATGGATGCATGGAAACTTTTTTCTATGTAAAGCACTTTGCTTTCAACGCGAGTTGATTTAAACATGCTATATAAATCTGTCTGACTGACTGTCTGACTGTCTGACTGACTGACTGACTGACTGACTGACTGACTGACTGACTGACTGACTGACTGACTGACTGACTGACTGACTGACTGGCCAGCAGCAGCAGCAGCAGCAGCAGCAGCTCAGGGCAACTAAATAGTTTCCTAAACCTGGATAATATTTTATTATCATGAGGATGACGGATGATGCAGGAGGATGAGGGGTGATCTTATAGAGGTGTACAAAATCATGAGGGGAATAGATTGGATAAACGCACCTTTGAGTCTTTTTGTAGGGAATCGAGAACCAGAGGGCCTAAGGTTAAGGTAAAGTGGGAGAGCTTTATTAGGAACCTAATGCCCCTGTCTCACTTAGGAAAGCTGAACGGAAACCTCTGGAGACTTTGCGCCCCACCCAAGGTTTCCGTGCAGGTCCCGGAGGTTCCCAGGGGTTTTTGTCACTCCCAACCTGCTTCCACTACCTGCATCCTCCGGCAACCACATACAACCTCCGGGAACCGCACGGAAATCTTGGGTGGGGCGCAAAGTCTCCAGAGGTTTCCGTTCGGGTTTCCTAAGTGGGACATGGGCATAAGGGGTAACTTTTTTACACAAAGGGTGATGGGTGTATGGAATGAGCTGCCAGAAGAGGTAGTTGAGGCAGGGACTATCACAACATTTAGGAAGCATTTAGACAGATACATGGATAGGATAGGTTTAGAGGGATATGGGCCAAACACAGGCAGGTGGGACTAGTGTAGCTGCGACGTTGGCCGGTGGGGGCAAGTTGTGCCGAAGGGCCTGTTTCCACAATGTATGATCTATGACTCTCCAATAGCTTCCTGGGACTGTGTCTCAATGATGCAGCTTGACATTTTTCATCAATTACAGATCACACATGCAATATGATGTTTATCTGTGCATGTTGGATTCTAATTAATGAGCAGATGTTGCAAAATCTAGCTGACAGCAATAATGATAGTGGATTCAATTCACAGTATAAATTAGGACCACAGCACAGAGCAGCATGTTATTATGCATTTGGTTAGATATTTTATTTTGAAAGAAAGAAGACCAAAAATGTCAACAAGTAATGTCAGTATCAATTTAGGCATGATAAATAAAGCTATGAATTATTGCAAAAAAGATTTAATGGCATTTTAAGTTCAGTTCCAATAACAGTGTAAATCAACTAAAATAGTAAGATTAAACGAGAACTTACCATTCGAAGTTTGATCATTATTTTATGAGGAGTACGTTGAGGGAATACGTGAAGATCCCCGCCAGGACGCATGCGTGTCATTCTTCAAAGCAGCGGTGTGAAATCACAGATAACTGTAATGACTTAAACATAGTAAGATTAGAGAAAGAAATACCAGTTGAGTATATGATCATGGGTGGGAGCGGAGGGCACGTATTCCCTCAACGTACTCCTCATAAAATAATGATCAAACTTTGAACTGGTAAGCGCATGCGTCGTGGTGGGCTTCTTCACGTAGTCACTGACGTGACTCCAAAGTAAAATTAAACCTGATATTCTCTTCAGGGAAAAAAAGACTTTCTAGCAACTAATCTTTTTTTCCTACTATTAACTCACAAGTTCATTATATATTTTAGTCCAAAATGAATATTCTTAACATGACTTAGACAATTTTATTTTCTGATTTCCAGCATTTCAATTTGATTTTGACACTTCAAAACTTGCCATTCTTGTTTCTTCTAGACTCTCACATCGGACAATATTTTGTTCTTCCATGCTTCTATGTAGGAAATCATCATATCTTCCACTTTTTATGGACAGGATACAATACCTGTAAAGTTACCAGACCATCATCCAAAGACTAGATTATTGATCCAAAGAAATGGCTTTGAATACCACCGTGGCAGCTTCATCTGCAAAAGTCCTGCAATATTATCAGTCATGGTAAGCAGCTACTATGGGTTTGTAGTAAAAAAAAATGCATCCAATTCACTGATGCCCTTTGGAAGAGGAAATCTAATTTCTGTTGGACTTTCTGATACATCAGATTCAGCAGTAGCTGTTACAATGCTCAAGCAAGTCATTTAGTTTAAATAATTTTGAATGATAAATGTATCCTTACCAGAAAAATTCACTTGCTATGATTGAAAATGTTTTTAAAAATATTCCTTTCCCTGGATTCTAAAGCTCTAGAGCTTTGTGACTCCCACAACCTTGCTTCCTCCTTCAATCTCTGAGAAACTGCAATACTCAGTTTGTGACTGATCTGAATGTGAATGTAGGAGGCATGGTTTGAAGGTTTGCAGAGGACTTGGAAGGGGATAATGAGGAAAGTTGTCTGAGGCTACAGCAGGATATAGATCAGTGGATCATTGGGTGGCATTGAGAGATGGAATTCAATCCCAGTAAGTATTAGGTAATGCATTTTGGGAAGTCAGGCAGGTATAGGGCATAAAACAATAAATGGCAGGGCACTGGTGAATGTTGGTGAGCAGTGTTGGGGTAAATTGTGTGTTTGACTTGTACCCTGGTTTTCACGTGGGTCCCATTCACCCACTTAATTATGGCTCATATCAGGACGTCACACAGGGTAAATCTTGTAGAGCTTTGGTTAGTTTGTCAGATAGGTTGGCATATTCATGGCTTTATTAGTACACACTAAGAAACATTCTGAGAGAACCCAAGTGTTTCACTCACCCGCAGCACTTCCAAGCCTTTTATATTCTACGACACTATGTTTACATGCAAATTTTACATTTTTGAAATAATTCATCCGTGATTGTAGTCTTTCAACTTTGTTTTCTTTTCCAATGAGTTATCTTTAACTTTCTGTTTCCTGTTATTTTGGAAACCACTCTCCCATTTTTGTCTGACAAATGGCACCAATAAAGTGACCTCTTATCTCATGATCAGTTTTATTGCCCTCAGCTTGGTTTACAACTTCTTATGTGCATTTTCACTCCAGCTAGCTGTGCCTTATAATATAAACACTTTCAAATTCTATTTTTTGCCTATCCTATGTTGACCTTAACTTTCCTTCACTTTGCTGGCCTCTTTTGCCAACATGCTTCTCTGGTATGTCAGCTCTTAGGTTAACCATATCACAAATGGTACAGTGGTGCAGCGGTTGAGTTGCTTCCTTTACTGTGTCAGAGACCCTGATTCTATCCTGATTATGGGTACTGTCTGTATGGAGTTTGTCTGTTCTCCCTGTGACCATGTGGGTTCTCTCCCGGTGCTCTGGTTTCCTCCCATATTCCAAATACATGCAGGATTGTAAGTTAATTGACTTCTGTAAATTGTCCCTTGTGAACGAGTGATTGTTGCTTGCCATGGTTCGCTGAGCCAAAGGGCTTGCTTCCATGCTGCATTACTAAAACTAATAAGCTGAAACTGAAAAATTGACCAATTTTCTTATAATTTCTAGAATTTCCTATATAAAACAGAGAAACTTTCGAGTTCAAATCCATAGTTTTCTCAAAGTGGCAACAGAGGTTGATAGGGTGGTGAAGAAAGAATATGGTGTGCTTGGGTGTGAGTTAAGCTTCACTTGGTGTATTATGTTAATTCATTCTGTTCAAACGGCACAGAGAATGTGATTGAGCTGAAGAGGGGATTTGCCAGGATTGGAGGACTTTAGTAATGTGGATAGTGTGGAAAGGCTGACCTCATTTTCCTTGGAGTGAAGAAAGCTGAGGGTTGAGCTGATAGAAATATATAACACGATGGAAGGTAGATAGTTTAATTTTTATTTTCCATGGTAGACATATCAAAATCAAGAGGGTGTAATTTTAGTTCAGAGGAAGGAGTTTTAAGGAGATATGAGAGGGATTTTTTTTAAGCATGGAGTGGTTGTATCTTGAACTCACCACCAGAGAAGGTGGTGGATTCAGATGCAATCACTACAGTTGAGATGCCTTTAGACAAAGAGGCAAGACATAGAAGGATGCTGTGGCAGACACAGAAGGCTGGAGTAACTCATCGGGTCAGGCAGCATCTCTGGAGAAAAGGAATAGGTGAAGTTTCAGGTCAAGACCTTTCTTCAGACTGAGCATTCAAACTTCAGACTGATGCTGTGATATGACACTTGTTCTTTAATTGAAGCTATTAAATAAATTTCTTTAAAAGGGTAACAATGTCAAAGACAGATATTTATATTCCTGACTAGCCTTCCTTTCTTGTCTGCCAGTAACAAAAATGGACCACTTTAGACCAGTCAAATTAGACCAGTACCTTCAGTGGAAGCTAACATTTTATACTCTGATTCATCTTTCATTGTCACTGTTTTAACCTAATGCGACAATGATGTGCTCCACGCGATAAGCAATCTGCAATGAAGCAGTAACTTTGCTGTGGTCGTGACTACACTTTAGCAGCAGCAACGGCTGTGAAATGCTGGAATTTAGATAATTAGAATGTACCGTCTAAGAAATGAATGATGTGCTTTTGTTCTGTTCTCACCGAGTATCTCTTTATAATTTAGGCCTCCCACTACATACAATGATCCTAATTTGTCACACTTCGTTAAATGTTTCCTTCCTAATTCATAGAGACTACTATCTTGATGCTGGATCCAGGACACAGTCTAATCACTTCTATGTTGTAGCCTATTACCAATTTATCAATTTCACCTTCTCATTCTGCTGCAGTGCCCTTTCATCACACCCACACTTCACCTGCAGATGGCTAAAAACAATTGTTCTACTCTCCTCCATATTGATTAGTTAGCTTTGATGTTGGTATTCTGCTCTTGATTTATGTGGGCCACTGCTCCCCATGGTCTACAGCTGCAGCTGCAGCTGAAGGTCAGAAATCATTCTTCAGTTTATTTTTCCAGTTTCTCCGGGCCATTTACAAACTGGGTGGGAGAGGTTCAAGCAATGGTGGGGGTGGTGTGGCATGACGATGGTTGATGTCAAGTGAAGTCTCCAATTGCTACCCGAGAGGAGACAGGGTGACGATTATTAGCTTCTATTCCAAATGGATGAAAATCACAAAATAGGTTTGAAGCGTCTGCTTTTAACAATATGGGCACATACACATTGAATGCAGACCAAACAACACAAGTAAAATCCCTTTTGGTTTGCAAATTAACTTCTTAGTCATTTATCAATGTTATTGTTCTGTAATTCACACTTTGTTTAGTTTATTAACAGAGGTAACTTTAACATGACAGATCCCATTAAGCTGGAAGAGTACAGAGAAGAATTTTGAGGATGTTGCCAGGACTAGAGGGCCTGAGTTGTAGGGAGAGGTTGGGCAGAGTAGGACTCTATTCCTTGGAATGCAGAATGCTGACAGAAGTGTATAAAATCATGACTGGCATAACAAGGGTTATTTTTTTCCCCAGAGTAAGGGAATCAAGAACTAGATGGCATAGGTTTATAAGATCAATGGGCTAGTGGTATCAAGGGATATGGGGAGAAGGCAGGCACAGGTTATTGATTGGGGACGATCAGCCAAGATCACAATGAATGGCGGTGCTGGCTCGAAGGGCCGAATGGCCTCCTCCTGCACCTATTGTCTATGTTTTCTAATGGCATAAATAGATGTGATATGAGGCAAACTTTCTTTTTAATCCAAAAGATGGTAGGAGGAGCCCTCACCACCTTTGGATCTGTACTTCATGTTTTCTGAAAGACCCATGACCAGCAAAATTATTGACCTAATGCTGGAAAGTGGGATTAGCTCTATTCTTGTTCAGTTTAGTTTAGTTTAGTTAAGAGATACAGTTTAATTCAGTTTCATTCTTCTCACGTGGTTACCACAGGAAAATCACAGATTATGTCATGATCTATGTTAGCGGAAATTATGTTAGAGGAAAAGAGGTGCCGGGCAAAATGGATGGATGAGCCGTTTAGGGGATTCTCCGTTATTGCTCCTGGAGAGGTCTAATGTTTTCAGTACCTTCCTGGATACTTCTCCAACTAGTGAATTTTCATGAGTTGACAAGACATTGCACCTTTTTTCCAAATTCACTTTAGGACCTCACTAGAAAATGGTAGTGTGTTAAAGATATGCTTTTCAGCATTCAGCAATATGAATGATTTAGGTTGATGTGGGCCTCATGGCCACTACATAATTATTTATCGCTTGCTGGAAAAGAACTGAAGATCAGCCTTTTCCTTAATTAGTGTCAGTTCCTGGGTTTGATGCGCCACAGTTAATTTCAAGGAGTAAAATGTTCTATGCACAATGATTAAAAGGTCTCTTGTTCCCAAACTGATGACAGTTAGCTTTTTTCAAAACTTAAGAATCTAAATTAGGAAAGGGAAAAGAAAGCCTTGGGGGACAGCAATGTAACTTTCTCAATGTCCTTTCCTCTTACTGGAGCCTCTTAATAAAATGGCACCCTCAGAGAAACGGATGACAGTATTTTTAAATACTTCACTGCACTCTTCACAGAGAGAACATAAATAGAAAATAGGTGCAGGAGGAGGCCATTCAGCCCTTCGAACCAGCACCACCATTCATTGTGATCATGGCTGATCGTTCCCAATCAATAACCCGTGCCTGCCTTCTCCCCATATCCCTTGACTCCACTAACCCCTAGAGCTCTATCTAACTCGCTCTTAAATCCCTCCAGTGATAAGTAAAGTAAAGTAGCCTTTATTGTCATTCAGACCTTGTGGTCTGAACAAAATCGTGTTGCCTCGCAGTTCTACATATAGTAAAAATGACAAAAACACACAATAAATATAAATTAACATCCACCATAATGAGTTCACCAGGCACCTCCTCACTGGGATGGAAGGCAAAAGTCTTAAGTCTTTGTCTCTTCCCTTCTTATTCATCCACCGCCCCCTGTGGCAGGGAATTCCACAAATTCACAACACTCTGGGTGAAAAAGTTTTTTTCTCACCTCAATCTTAAATGACCTCCCCTTTATTCTAGGACTGTGACCCCTGCTTCTGGACTCGCCCGACATTGGGAACATTTTTCCTGCATCTAGCTTGTCCAGTCCTTTTATAATTGTATATGTTTCTATAAGAACCCCCTCATCCTTCTAAACTCCAGTGAATACAAGCCTCGTCTTTTCAATCTTTCCCCATATGACAGTCCAGCCATCCCAGGGATCAATATCGTGAATCTACACTGCACTGCCTCAATCACAAGGATGTCCTTCCTCAAATTATGAGACCAAAACTGTACACAATACTCCATATGTGGTCTTACCAGAGCCCTATACAACTGCAGAAGATCCTCTTTACTCCTATACTGAAATCCTCTTGTTATGAAGGCCAACATTCCATTAGATTTCTTCACTGCCTGCTGTACTCTCATGCCAACTTTCAGTGACTGGTGTACAAGGATACCCAGGTCTTGTTGCACCTCCCCCTTACCTAACCTAACCCCATCGAGATAATAATCTGCCCCCTTGTTTTTGCCGCCAATGTGGATAACCTCACATTTATTTATATTACTGGACTGAGTGGGACCCGTTGGGTCCCAGCTTCATACGGGAGGGCTGGTCCCCCAACGCAATATTCCACCTCTCCACCAATTCCAATATTGATAGTCAGTGGGGGGGGAGGGGCTTTGTCGAGCGCTAGTATGGGTGTTGTGGGCTGAAGGGACTGATTTGCAGAGGGCTAGTATGGACATTGTGGGCCAAATGGATTATTGGGCTGGCGGCTCCATCACTCAAGCCTGGTGTGCTGGCAGCTCACTTACTCACGACTGGTGGGCTGGCAGATGACACGGCTATTCCTTGAAATTCCATTTCAGGCAGGGTGCAAGGCCACCAAACTCAAGTGCAGTTTCATGCCACTTCAGGCAGGGTGCAAAGCCACAAAACTCACATGCAGTTCATCTATATTGTATGCATTTATATTGTGGTTATAATTAGGGTTAGGGTTTATACAGTGTCTATAATTCATCTATATTGTATGCACTTATACTGTGGTTATAATTAATACATTGTTATAAAGTTAATACGTCAAACAGAGAACTTGAGAGATCGAGTGACAGAGAGAGAGGGAGCAAGGTAGAGAAGGGGAGGGGTAGGGGTAGAGTAGTAGAGAGAGAGAGGGAGCAAGGTAGAGAAGGGGAGGGGTAGTAGAGAGAGAGAGAGAGGGAGAGAGCAAGGGAGTGGTAGAGAGAGTAATGCAAGTCAGAGCTAGTTAGAGCATGTTGTTGAAAGTTTTGGGGGAGGAGGGAGGGATGGGGGAAAGTAAGCGGGGCAGAGAGAGGGAAAGAGGGAGAGAGACGGGTTGGGTAATTGTTGGGAAGTGTTGAGCAAGTTTTGGCAAGTGTATGGGAAGTTTAGAAATGGAATTGGAATGTTTGGAAAGGTTGTGGGAGGCAGAGGGAGGCAGAGAATGAGGGGGAGGGAGAGAGGGAGCTTTGTCTTCGTAAACGTAATTTGTAATCAACAAGTTGCCATAAGTTCACCGACTTTGAATCGGTTAATAGGCCAATATAGTACTATTAGAAAATTATGTAATATGTACCATATATTAGCCTAATTATCCAATATTTAACTACTTAATTAGAGCACAATAAGATACTCAACCTCTTGGGAACGCTGATCCCTTGACGGATTTACATATTGTCTTTTGTGGTCTGTTCTGTTTAGTGTTTATTAACTTAAGGAGTTAACATAATTTACGGAAGTTAACACGAACCACATCACCATTGGGTGGTATCCATTAGCAGCATTTCTATATGCTGCAATGTCCGTTGTTTTTCCTTTTCACTTTCTGTCTTTTCAAATAAATAGCCTAACTATTTTTATGAATGCACTTTTTTCTGGGAAATATCTCCGGGGGATAGGGGGGAATGGGACAGGGCTCACCCACCCAGCAACTAAAGGAATAATTTCAAATATTGTGTTGGACCATTTGAATCAAAGGAAACCATGTAACCTTTAAAATGCAACACGACTTTGCTAAGAAAATTGGAGGGATTACTTTTTGTAGTTGGAACGTTAGGGGCGTTAACGGCCCAATTCAAAGGGGCAAAGTACTAGCCCATTTAAAATCTATTAATATACTGATATAATATTTTTGCAGGAGGCGCATTTCAAAAATGGAGCTCATAACAGGTTGAAGGGTAGCTGGATTGGTCAATTATACCATTCTATCTTTTCTTCCAAAGCAAGAGGAACTGCAATCCTAATTCACAAAGGTATACCATTTAAATACAAATCCACTATAGCCTATAAAGAAGGTAGGTACATTATAATATCCGGGGAACTACACTCAACCCCATTGACTATGATGAACATTTATGCTCCTAATTTTGATAATCCACAATTCTTTAATAAAATATTTAATATAATCTCAGACTCCTGTCAGCAGAATCTGATAATTGGAGAAGACTTAAATTGTGTACTAGATCAATATTTGGATAAATCTTCTCAGCAAAGGAAAAGCTCTTCAAAATCAAAATCCAGTGAACTTTTAAATACCTACATAAATAATACAAACATAACCGATGTATGGAGGATTGCCAACCCATCTGGAAGAGAATACTCTTTTTATTCAGGTGTTCACAAAACGTATACACAAATTGATTATTTCCTGGTGGATGCAAAACTTATCCCTTTTACTTATAATCCCAAATATCACAATAACATCATTTCTGACCATTATCCATTAACTTTCTCCTTAAAATTAGAAGGAATGTACAATAAGAAAGCGCACAAAAATGCTGGAGAAACTCAGCGGGTACAGCAGCATCTATGGAGTGAAGGAAATAGGTAACGTTTCGGGCCAAAGCTTTTCTTCAGGGTTTAGTAATGATTTTCCAGCATCTGCAATTCCTCTTGAATACAATAAGAAAGCGTTCTGGAGATTCAATCCACAAATACTAACTGAGCCAAGATTTTGTGACTATCTGAAGCTACATGAGAATATTATTTGAGAGAAATAGGACGCCCGGTATCTCTGCAATATTATTGTGGGAAGCTTTTAAGGCCTTTACCAGAGGCTGCATTATCTCTTACCAAGCTTTTCAAAATAAGAAAAACAGGATGGAACAATTGGTATTAGAAAAACAGATCAAACAGCTTGACTTAGAAAATGTGATTGACCCAACTACTGCAAAACATAATAAGATAGCTGCATTAAAATTTAAATTAAATCAGACCCTTTCTGCAAAAATTATTAAGATATTTCAATATACTAAGCAAAAAAATTTGAATTTGTTGACAAAGCACACAAATTTCTTGCATGCCAGCTCCGCAAACTGGAGAAAGATCGTACTATTCAAAAAATTAGATCAGAAAAAGGAGTGTTGCTCACATTGCCCAAAGATATTAATGAAAGATTCTTAAAATTATATCAAAACCTATACTCATCAAAAACTCCAGCCGACCCTGCAAAGATTAAAAGTTTTCTTGAAAACTGCAACCTCCCATCCCTTAATGATGGGAAACAAGATGTATTGGGTGCTGAGATAACATTGAAGAGACTATTACGTCACTGAAAAGTGGAAAAACACCAGGTCCGGACGGGTTTAGTAATGAATTTTACAAAAGATTTAATGATTCAATCTCTCCACACTTACGAGCACTTTATATTCATGTTTTTAAAGAACAGACCTTACCACAAACCCTTGCTGAATCAACCATTACACTGATACCTAAAACAGATAAACATTTTGAAGAGCCTGGATCATATAGGGCAATAGCTCTTTTATACACAGACCAGAAGATATTAGCCAAAACTTTGGCACGCAGACTAAGTCTACATATCAGTAAATTTATACATCCAGATCAAACTGGGTTTATACCTAAGTGAAATTTGTTTTATAACTTGAGACGTTTGTTTAGAATAATTTACTCGCACAGAACGATAAATGAAATTTTAACCATTATTTCCCTAGACGCAGTAAAAGCTTTCGACCAAGTGTAATGGACTTATCTTTTTACAGTGTTGGAAAATTTCCAATTAGGAGAAAACTTCATTTCATGGGTGAAGCTGTTATATAATAATCCGACAGCCAGAATTCTGACAAATCAAATTAATTCACCAAAATTTCAAATTATTTCACCTAAATCCGTATCTGGATTATCATCTTTATCTTTATAATTTTGCCTTATTATCATAAATCTCCATCCCCTCCTTTTCCCATTCCTCCTAATCATCGTCATCATCTTTATCGTGGTCCACAGAACAACTTTTGTCCTGCTCCTTCTACCCCTGTGAATAATTATTCGCCATCTCCTTCTCATTTATTGTCACCTCACTCTCTGTCTCCAGTTCTTGGATTGAAGAGTTGAGTTTACCCAAGGTTTATCTCAGATTATCTCTGTTACTTTTCTTTTTATTCAGGCACCCATTAATCAGTGACCTACACTGATCTTAATATTATTAACCATCTTTCATGGCTGCCGGTTATAGAAATATAACATAGAACCGTACAGCAAAGGAACAAACCCTTCTACCTGTGCACGATCCACATTCTTCCATTCCTTGCATTTTTATATCCATTTGGTATTCATTGGCACTTTAGAGTCAAAGACATATAACCATATAACCATATAACAATTACAGCACGGAAACAGGCCATCTCGACCCTTCTAGTCCGTGCCGAACACGTATTCTCCCCTAGTCCCATACACCTGCGTTCAGACCATAAACCTCCATACCTTTCCCGTCCATATAACTATCCAAATAATAATCACTATCCTTTCCCGTCCATATAACTATCACAAATTATAATCACCTTTCCCGTCCATATAACTATCCAACTATACAGCCACACACCATGGAAACAGGTCATTCAGCCCAATTTGCCTGTGCTGACCAACATACCCCACCTACACTAGTCCCACCTGCCTGCATTTGGACTATATCCCTCTAAACATATCCTATCCATGTACCTGTCCAAATGTTTTTTAAACGTCGTGATGGGACCTGGCTGAACTACCTCCTCTGGCAGCTCATTCCTTACACCCACCACCCTTTGTTTAATATAGTTAGTTTTATGTACTGTGGTTTCAGATTCCTGTGTCAAATTTGCTTCACAGTATCAATTAAATCTATGACTATATCTATTAGCTTGAACCTATCAATTAAACCTATGATTATATTAATGACTTCAAATAGAATGCAGAATATCGAATAGCATAGTACAGGAAAACTCTGCATTTTACTTCGGAGTCACATGAATGATTACGTGAAGAACCCGCCAGGACGCATGCGTGTCATATCGTTTATCACATTGCGTGATGACCGACAGGTTGGACGTGATTCACCTGCCAGCAACAGACCTGAGGTAAGTTTTTACAAAACTTTTCAGGTTAAATATTCTTGCAGGAACCCCTACTTGAAGGTCCTGCTAAAAGTCCGGGGCAAAGTTGGGACGGAGGGGAGATCCCAGTCTCGAACTTCAGGGAACCCCGGTCACGGGGTATCCCGCCCACGGACCTAGGCGCTCGGAAGACCGTGGAATGCAGGTAGTGAGCGGTGGTGGATTCACCTTTGAGCCGCTGGCGGTGGAGCCAGCGGCTTCATATTGGTGGAGAACCCGCTCGGGAGACCGTGGAACACGGGCAGCGGGCAGCGGTGGATTCGCCTTCGAGCCACTGGCGGTGGAGCCAGCGGCTTCATATTGGAGCCGGAGGCACCTGGACAATCCGCTCCGTAGATCGGGGATGCGAGGAACGGATGGCGGTAAGTCCCCGCTACTGAGCTGCTGGCAATTAATCCAGTGGCTTCATATACCTCCCCCCCCCCCCCCCGACTTTGTAACGCGGCTATCCCTTTTATAGGGACTGTGGGGATATCCCAGCTGCAGTTAATGCAGGGATACCCAGATCATGGGATGAGGGGAGCGGGGGAGGGAGGGGAAGGCCCGACTGGAGAACATTGCGGAGAAGCCCTGCAATAAGGGACAGCGGAGAGAAAGCTCGGGAGAGAAATACCCGCAATGGAAGTCTTTCAACAAGGACAACAGAGGGAACCCCAGCTGTAACAAACTATGAACACGAGACCAGGCTCAGGAGGAGCTTTGCTCCTGCAGCAGAAAGTTTAAAAAGGACATGCAGGTAAATTCCTTACTCGAAGGTCGTTTTATGCTATTTTGTGAGAATATGTTACACGAATGGACCACATCCAGACTGACTGCGGAGGACCGCAGAATTGCGGGCAGTCAGCAGCGGTAGACTGCACCTGGATCGCTATTGATCAGCAGTCTCCGACCTGGCACCTGCACAGTCGGAATCGACACCTCAGACTGGTGGGAAGGCCAAGCAGAAGTCGGACAGGCCGAAGACTCGGACGAGTCGGGCTGTGAAGACTCACCGCCGGCGGGAGCAACTGTGATCACATATCCCGCATGGAGCGGTTGATGGAGCAGAAGCTCCAATGTGACATGCTCCGGTATATGGAGTTTAGTCACCATGGGGCCCTAGGACGCCCAAGGCAGCACCTTATTGAGGGCTGCATAATGCATCTCCCTCGACAAAGGCATTAGGAGTTACTTCTGGGCTGACTCTGAAAACAGGGGTTTGGCTGAAGATACCACAAGTGTGCAGGGGGTGCAGGAACAACACAACCAGCAGCAGGCGGTCGATGAGGGCCATCGGGCTCAGGAAGGCCACATCATCACACAAGACCTCACATGTCCAGCGGCAGCACTCCTACGCACCCACCAGCAAACCACGATGCACTGAAGCTGGTGAACGCTTGAAGGCCGTACAACCAGAACAAAGGTCTTTTTTAGGCCATAGCCCAGAACATATGGTTGCCAACCCCGTACTCAAGCTCCTCTACCTCCCAGGAGCAGTCGGGTTGCATAAGTCCTCCCATCCAGATAAAAGTATGGAGCCACATTGATGACGTCTCCCGTCACGTATACAAGTTGGTAATCTTAAACTGGTTTGAATATTTACACTGGTTTGGGATAACATATAATATTAGTTTATACTGCACAACAGGTATGATGGAGTTTGCCTTTCAAGGCACGCTCACTATATGGGATGTGGACTGATCAATGTCAACAGCCTCAACCCGCATGTGCAGTTTAGACATTTCTGAATAACTTCCATGTGATCATTTCCTTTCACAGAAGATATTTGAAATTTAACTGGGTGAGCCAATGATACACTCAGCATGTTGCAAAATGGGCCAACTTCAGTTTCCAGATTATTACTCAATCACTACAATCAGTGCTTCGACTACACAAAGCCAACAAATAAGTGGCTTGGCCAATCTGGATGATATTGAACATACTGTATTTTACTAAATTAGCCTTATCAGCCACATAGCTATATTTGAGAAATTGAGGTTCTCACCCGTCCAGTTAAATTCAAATTAAGTTGATACCAACTGAAACTATTGATTATTGGGATACAATCAAACCATTTATTTGTCTGGGATCGGCTCTGAGACAAAAGATTAGACCTCTGCTATTCTCAGCTGAAACTAACAAAGTCACGATGATGGACGAACAGTATTCAGCGTTGCTCCTCTAAAAACCTCTCATCTGTAAATCTTCAGTCATTTCCAAACTGATGCTATTGCCCAAAGATGGGAAATCTACTAATACCATCTCTAGTTACGGAGGCAGATGGGATTAGCATGAGTTATAAAGTGTTCAGTTATGGTATCAACTGCCAATGGACACAAGGTGCATTTTGTGCATTAAAGGGCATGTGGATATGCATAACCTGCATGCACAATCCGAGGTGATACACTTTGGTGGTGGTATATGTTAATCACAAAGGTACAATCAAATCAAAGTATCCTGTGACAGTTTTACCTAACCACATTTAGCACTGATGTATTATCATGCAAAATCACTGACAACACAGAATTAATGTGTGATCACAAAGCATTTAATAACATTGTGGATTGATGGAACACTAACGATTGAGATGCTTGCATCCAGGTTCAATCAACAGTTGCAAAAAATACAAGGCATATTAGTGGCAAAGGGTGCATTCTCGCTACACAAGGGAGGAATGTTTTTTATGTCTCCCTCCATTTGGACTCAATAGACAGGTCTTGCAAAATTCAGCAAGATTCCCGCTTCCAGGTTTCATAGTCCCTGCCTGGGTTATATACCCATGATTCCTGCTGATGTGGGGAATGAGCATAAAACCACACATGGTTATTTCCGGATAAAAAAGATGCTGGTTCAGTTGTGATGTTGAAACCATCCTCTGCGTGATATAATCAATTCATAGACTTACAGACTCTGAGAGACCGTTTCCTGCAGCTCGGGTTGTCTAACCATAAGCATTAGGAGTACCCACTGCAGATTGCAGGGATAGCACCAAATAGCAACAAACCGAATTGGAGATGGGAAGTATTGTTTATACTTCTTTACGTTTAACTCGGCACGGATGGCTGAAACATTGTAATTCAGTTTTATGGGATTATAACATCGTTAAAATTCCATTTACTGTGCCTGAAGTACCACCTCATCATTTGGCTACGGCGAATATAAACAACTCTTTCCAGTCACACCCTCTGACGTCTAGATTATGATGGGTATCATCAACTAAAAACCTCCTAGGCCTAGGGACGCAGAGATATGGGTTGTTAACATTGAGCTACGTCACTTCGCCGATAGGCACCAGCAACATCCCTGTCCTTGGTCAAACTCACGTACTAGTGGTTATGCCATAGCATTGAGTACAGCGCTACGGGTCCAGTCATTGCTACACTGGGTAGAATGATCATATTTGTGGGCTATAATAACATGTTTTGTTTATGATTAGTCAAGCAGAGTAGACAGGGACACAGACCAAACTAGATATTGCATATCCCATGGACCTTGGGTTGCATGTGAACACGCATCTACACCAGTATGTCAAGGTCCGTAAGAGCCTCATAGACTTTAACTAACAATATTGTTAGTTACATAAAACCTCGTTAGAAGGAATCACTACAAATCTTCTCCAGAGTGTTGAATGGGTCTGGCATATACAGGAGTGTACATTGAAATTGAGTCCCACTCTATCAGGGCTGCTATACCTCAGCAGCAGGCGTATGGACCGCATACTAGCTGTTGCAGGATGGTCAAACTATGAATCTGTACCAATATTCAGAATAAACCCATTGCCAGATCGGGGGTATTTGCCAACTCTATGTTAGGTATGTTTCATCTTCCTCCAGGTTGAGGGAGGTTACGATTCCCACTATTGTTCATTAATAGCATCAAAATGTCTATATCTATGTCATGTCTGAATGCTATATTCATGTTCACTCATCATTGGCCCACTTATGCTGTGTATGACGCCTGGAGTCGTTTCCACGGCATGAAATCACAGAGCTTTAAAATCTTCACGTAGTCACTCATGTGACTCCGAAGTAAAATAGTAAGATTAAACGAGAACTTACCAGTTTGAAGTTTGATCTTTATTTTATGAGGAGTAACGTTGAGGGATTACGTGCCCTCCACGCCCACCCTCAATCATCAAGTTCAATTGGTATCCTAGAAACATAGAAACATAGAAATTAGGTGCAGGAGTAGGCCATTCGGCCCTTCGAGCCTGCACCGCCATTCAATATGATCATGGCTGATCATCTAACTCAGTATCCCGTACCTGCCTTCTCTCCATACCCCCTGATCCCCTTAGCCACAAGGGCCACATCTAACTCCCTCTTAAATATAGCCAATGAACTGGCCTCAACTACCCTCTCTGGCAGAGAGTTCCAGAGATTCACCACTCTCTGTGTGAAAAAAGTTCTTCTCATCTCGGTTTTAAAGGATTTCCCCTTTATCCTTAAGCTGTGACCCCTTGTCCTGGACTTCCCTAACATCGGGAATAATCTTCCTGCATCTAGCCTGTCCAACCCCTTAAGAATTTTGTAAGTTTCTATAAGATCCCCTCTCAATCTTCTAAATTCTAGAGAGTATAAACCAAGTCTATCCAGTCTTTCTTCATAAGACAGTCCTGACATCCCAGGAATCAGTCTGGTGAACCGTCTCTGCACTCCCTCTATGGCAATAATGTCCTTCCTCAGATTTGGAGACCAAAACTGTACGCAATACTCCAGGTGTGGTCTCACCAAGACCCTGTACAACTGCAGTAGAACCTCTCTGCTCCTATACTCAAATCCTTTTGCAATGAAAGCTAACATACCATTCGCTTTCTTTACTGCCTGCTGCACCTGCATGCCTACCTTCAATGACTGGTGTACCATCTCCCCCTTTCCCAATCGGCCACCATTTAGATAATAGTCTGCTTTCCTGATTTTGCCACCAAAATGGATAACCCCACATTTATCCACATTATACTGCATCTGCCAAACATTTGCCCACTCACCCAGCCTATCCAAGTCACCCTGCAGTCTCCTAGCATCCTCCTCACAGCTAACACTGCCCCTCAGCTTAGTGTCATCCGCAAACTTGGAGATATTGCCTTCAATTCCCTCATCCAGGTCATTAATATATATTGTAAATAGCTGGGGTCCCAGTACTGAGCCTTGGGGTACCCCACTAGTCACTGCCTGCCATTGTGAAAAGGACCCGTTTACTCCTACTCTTTGCTTCCTGTTTGCCAGCCAGTTCTCTATCCACATCAATACTGAACCCCCAATGCCTTGTGCTTTAAGTTTGTATACTAATCTCTTATGTGGGACCTTGTCGAAAGCCTTCTGGAAGTCCAGTTACACCACTTCCACTGGTTCTCCCCTATCCACGCTACTAATTACATCCTCGAAAAATTCTATAAGATTCGTCAGACATGATTTACCTTTCGTAAATCCATGCTGACTTTGTCCAATGATTTCACCACTTTCCAAATGTGCTGCTATCCCATCTTTAATAACTGACTCTAGCAGTTTCCCCACTACCGATGTTAGACTAACTGGTCTGTAATTCCCCATTTTCTCTCTCCCTCCCTTCTTAAAAAGTGGGGTTACGTTTGCTACCCGCCAATCTTCAGGAACTACTCCAGAATCTAAAGAATTTTGAAAGATTATTACTAATGCATCCACTATTTCTGGAGCTACTTCCTTAAGTACTCTGGGATGCAGCCTATCTGGCCCTGGGGATTTATCTGCCTTTAATCCATTCAATTTACCCAACACCACTTCCCGGCTAACCTGGATTTCACTCAATTCCTCCAACTCCTTCGACCCGCGGTCCCCTGCTATTTCCGGCAAATTATTTATGTCTTCCTTAGTGAAGACGGAACCAAAGTAGTTATTCAATTGGTCCGCCATATCCTTGTTCCCCATGATCAACTCACCTGTTTCTGACTGCAAGGGACCTACATTTGTTTTAACTAATCTCTTTCTTTTCACATATCTATAAAAACTTTTGCAGTCAGTTTTTATGTTCCCTGCCAGTTTTCTTTCATAATCTATTTTCCCTTTCCTAATTAAGCCCTTTGGCCTCCTCTGCTGGTCTTTGAATTTCTCCCAGTCCTCCGGTATGCTGCTTTTTCTGGCTAATTTGTACGCATCATCCTTCGCTTTGATACTATCCCTGATTTCCCTTGTTATCCAAGGATGTACTACCTTCCCTGATTTATTCTTTTGCCAAACTGGGATGAACAAATTTTGTAGTTCATCCATGCAGTCTTTAAATGTCTTCCATTGCATATCCACCGTCAACCCTTTTAGAATTAATTGCCAGTCAATCTTGGCCAATTCACGTCTCATACCCTCAAAGTTACCTTTCTTTAAGGTCAGAACCATTGTTTCTGAATTAACAATGTCACTCTCCATCCTAATGAAGAACTCAACCATATTATGGTCACTCTTGCACAAGGGGGCACATACAACAAGATTGCTAACTAACCCTTCCTCATTACTCAATACCCAGTCTAAAATAGCCTGCTCTCTCGTTGGTTCCTCTACATGTTGATTTAGGTAACTATCCCGCATACATTCCAAGAAATCCTCTTCCTCAGCACCCCTGCCAATTTGATTCACCCAATCTATATGTAGATTGAAGTCACCCATTATAACCGTTTTGCCTTTGTCGCACGCATTTCTAATTTCCTGTTTGATACCATCTCCAACTTCACTACTACTGTTAGGTGGCCTGTACACAACACCCACCAGCGTTTTCTGCCCCTTAGTGTTTTGCAGCTCTACCCATACCGATTCCACATCCTCCAAACTAATGTCCTTCCTTTCCATTGCATTAATCCCCTCTCTAATCAGTAATGCTACCCCACCTCGTTTTCCTTTCTGTCTATCCCTCCTGAATATTGAATATCCCTGGATGTTCAGCTCCCAGCCTTGGTCACCCTGGAGCCATGTCTCCGTGATCCCAACTATATCATAGTCATTAATTAGAATCCTATTTCTCTAATCTTACTATGTTCAGTTCATTTACTGTTATCTGTGATTTCACACCGCTGCTTTGAAGATTGAGACGCATGCGTCCTGGCGGGTTCTTCACGTAATCCCTCAATGTTGCTCCTCATAAAATAAAGATCAAACTTCAAACTGGTAAATTCTCATTTAATCTTACTATTATAATTCTCATGGAATGGACACTTTCTAATGCACTTAATCACTCCAGCCCCCTTGCTATTTAATTAAAATTATTGGTGATAAAACAAATTTAAATATGGAATGAGACAGCAGATAAAGGACAAAGCAAAGAAAGGATAGTTATGAGGGTGGAAGGTAATCAAGAGTGAATGACAAACATGATAATGGAGGGTTCTGAACACAAACAAAATATATCCAGGGAGTGTATATATGGATGGAAGCACATTTATACATTTGCTTTTTAAATGTTAAAAAACTGGTTTGAATAAGAAGTGATGTGGAGGAAGGTGGAGTTGAGGAACATGAAGAGGCTGATAGGAGAGTCTAGTGAAGATACACAGATAGGATAAAGCAACGGCAAGAGTGGTAATTGTGCAAAGCAGAAGGGATGATAATGGGACATGAACAGAAACAAATTGTCAACCTGTAAGAAGTGTGATTTGAATTGTTGAAATTAAATTGTTATCTGAAAATCTAAAATTATCATAGTATAAAACATGTCAGGTTTATTGTCAAATGCTCAAACAGTGAGGCATCTTGCAGCAGCGTCACAGGCACATAGACTCAGACAACTTACAAAAATATAGAATATTTATAGATACACAGATTATCTGTAAAATCAACAAGGCAGTAAAAAGAAAATAAAACTGCAAAAAGAAGCAAGAAATTAGTGCAATCAAAAAAGTCTGTCTGCAGGAAGTGTAATTAGAGGAAATAGAATAGTTAAGAATCAAGAGTCGAGAGTGGCTGGAACTGCAAAGGAGACATGCACTGCGTGCAACTATGCCATAAGGTCACCCATCCCTTCTCTCCAGAGATGCTGCCTGTCCCGCTGAGTTACTCCAGCTTTTTGTGTCTATCTTCATAGAAACAGAAAATAGGTGCAGGAGGAGGCCATTCGGCCCTTGGAGCCAGCACCGCCATTCATTGTGATCATGGCTGATCGTCCCCTATCAATAACCCGTGCTTTCCTTCTCCCCATATCCCTTGACTGCACAACCCCATAGAGCTCTACCTAACTCTCCCTTAAATCCATCCAGTGACTTGGCCTCCACTGCCCTCTGTGGAAGGGAATTCCATAAATTCACAACTCTCTGGGTGAAAACGTTTTTTGCACCTCAGTCTTAAATGACCTCCCCTTTATTCTAAGACTGTGGCCCCTGGTTTTGGACTCACCCAACATTGAGACCATTTTTCCTGTATCTAGCTTGTCCAGTTCTTTTATAATTTTATATGTTTCTATAAGGTTTAAACGTAAATGGTTAAAAGGTTAAATGCTTCGGTTTATACCAGCATCTGCAGTTCGTTCCTGGACAATGACATTCCAACTTGCTGCAGCTTTAGAAGCACATATAAACATATAACCATATAACCATATAACAATTACAGCACGGAAACAGGCCATCTCGACCCTTCTAGTCCGTGCCGAACACATAATCTCCCCTAGTCCCATATACCTGCGCTCAGACCATAACCCTCCATTCCCTTCCCATCCATATAACTATCCAATTTATTTTTAAATGATAAAAACGAACCTGCCTCCACCACCTTCACTGGAAGCTCATTCCACACAGCTACCACTCTCTGAGTAAAGAAGTCCCCCCTCATGTTACCCCTAAACTTCAGTCCCTTAATTCTCATGTCATGTCCCCTTGTTTGAATCTTCCCTACTCTCAGTGGGAAAAGCTTTTCCACGTCAACTCTGTCTATCCCTCTCATCATTTAAAAAAACCTCTATCAAGTCCCCCCTTAACCTTCTGCGCTCCAAAGAATAAAGCCCTAACTTGTTCAACCTTTCTCTGTAACATAGTTGCTGAAACCCAGGCAACATTCTAGTAAATCTCCTCTGTACTCTCTCTATTTTGTTGACATCCTTCCTATAATTAGGCGACCAAAATTGTACACCATACTCCAGAATTGGCCTCACCAATGCCTTGTACAATTTTAACATTAAATCCCAACTTCTATACTCAATGCTCTGATTTATAAAAGCCAGCACACCAAAAGCTGTCTTTACCACCCTATCTACATGAGATTCCACTTTCAGGGAACTGTGCACAGTTATTCCCAGATCCCTCTGTTCACCTACATTCTTCAATTCCCTACCATTTACCATGTACGTCCTATTTTGATTTGTCCTGCCAAGATGTAGCACCTCACATTTATCAGCATTAAACTCCATCTGCCATCTTTCAGCCCACTCTTCCAACTGGCATAAATCTCTCTGTAGACTTTGAAACTCTACTTCATTACCCGCAACCCCACCTATCTTAGTATCATCTGCATACTTACTAATCCAATTTACCACACCATCATCCAGATCATTGATGTACATGACAAACAACAGTGGACCCAACACAGATCCCTGTGGCACCCCACTCGTCACTGGCCTCCAACCTGACAAACAACCATCCACCATTACTCTCTGGCATCTCCCATTCAGCCACTGTTGAATCCATCTTGCTACTCCACCATTAATACCCAACCATTGAACCTTCTTAACCAACCTTCCATGAGGAACCTTGTCAAAGGCCTTACTGAAGTCCATATACACAACATCCACTGCGTTACCCTCATCAATTTCCCGAGTAACATCTTCAAAAAATTCAAGAAGATTAGTTAAACAAGACCTTCCAGGCACAAATCCATGTTGACTGTTCCTAATCAGACCCTGTTTATCCAGATGCTTATATATATTATCTCTAAGTATTCTTTCCATTAATTTGCCCACCATTGACGTCAAACTAACAGGTCTATAATTGCTAGGTTTACTCTTAGACCCCTTTTTAAACAATGGAACAACATGCGCAGTACGCCAATCCTCCGGCACTATTCCCGTTTCTAATGACATTTGAAATATTTCTGCCATAGCCCCTGCTATTTCTACACTAACTTCCCTCAATGTCCTAGGGAATATCCTGTCCGGACCTGGAGACTTATCCACTTTTATATTTCTCAAAAGTGTCAGTACTTCCTCTTCTTTGATCCTCATAGTTTCCATAGCTACTCTACTTGTTTCCCTTACCTCACATAATTCAATATCCTTCTCCTTGGTGAATACCGAAGAAAAGAAACTGTTCAATATCTCCCCCATCTCTTTTGGCTCTGCAGATAGTTGTCCACTCTGACTCTCTAATGGACCAATTTTATCCCTCGTTATCCTTTTGCTATTAATATAGCGGTAGAAACCCTTCGGATTTACTTTTACCTTACTTGCCAAAGCAACCTCATATCTTCTTTTAGCTTTTCTAATTTATTTCTTAAGATTCTTTTTACATTCTTTATACTCCTCAAGCACCTCATTTACTCCATGCTGCCTATAATTATTGTAGATCTCCCTCTTTTTCCGAACCAAGTGTCCAATTTCCCTTGAAAACCATGGCTCTTTACAATTTTTACGATTTCCTTTCAACCGAACAGGGACATAAAGATTCTGTACTCTTAAAATTTCACCTTTAAATGTACTCCATTTCTCTTCCACATCTTTCCCATAAAAACAAACTGTCCCAATTTACTCCTTTTAAATCCTTTCGCAATTCTCTTCCACATCTTTCCCATAAAACAAACTGTCCCAATTTACTCCTTTTAAATCCTTTCGCAACATTAATGGAACAAGGCAACAAAAATATATAGTAAATAATATTAAAATAAATTATCTGAAAATCAAAAATTATCGTAGGAAAATACTATGAATCAAGATGTTTAGAAGGAAAAAAACATGAACTAGATGATTATCTGGAATTTTCAAGTTTACCATGAGGGATTACCATGTGCCTATCTGGAAGATATGTGCTTTCCCTTGACAGAGCCAAAGTGCTGGAGTATCTCAGCGGGTCAAGGAACATCTCTGGTGAAAAGGAATAGGTGACTTTTCGAGTTGAGACCCTTCTTCAAACAGAGAGTCAGGGGAATGGGGAACGAGAGGTATAAATATACTTAGGAGAAATTAATAGACGATATGCAAAAACCAATGACAATCCAAGGAAATGTGGGACACACATTAGGCCATTATTGGCATTGGGATAGATGATAACGAGTTATACAGTCAAAGGAACTCAACAAGATGACAGGAAAACGTATACCATGACTTGGGATGGAGTGAGAGGGGGTGCAAGTTGCTTGAAGTTAGAGAAATCAATATTCATACCGCTTGGTCGTAAGTTGCCCAAGCAAAATATGAGATGGTTTGGCCTCACTCTGACAATAGAGGAGGCCCAGGACAGAAAGGTCAGTATGTGAATGTGAAGGGGAGTTTAGCAACCGGGAGATCACATAGGCTGAATAGGACTGAACAAAGGTATTCAGCGAAACGATCGCCGAGTCTGCACTTGGTCTCGCCGATATGTAAAAGTCCACACCTGGAACAGCAGATACAGTAGATGAGGTTGGAGGAGGTGCGTGAACCTCTGTATCACCTGAAGGACTGTTGTGCTCCCTGCACAGAGTCAAGGGAGGAGGAGGGTTCAGAAAGGGGTGGGGATGGGAAGATGTGGCTCGTGGTGGGATCACGTTGGAGTAGGCAAAAATGTCAGAGGATTAGGTGCCTTATGTGCTTACATAGAAAAATAGAAAATTGGTGCAGGAGGAGGCCATTTGGCCCTTCAAGCCAGCACCGCCATTCATTGTGATTATGGATGATCTTCCACAATCAATAACCCGTGCCTGCCTTCTCGCCATATTCCTCGATTCCTCTTGCCCCTGGAGCTCTATGTAACTCTCTCTTAAATCTATCCAGTGATTTGGCCTCCACTGCCCTCTGTGGCAGGGAATTCCACAAATTCACAACTCTCTGGGTGAAAAGGTTTTTTTCTCACCGCAGTCTTAAATGACCTCCTCTTTATTCTAAGACTGTGGCCCCTGGTTCTGGACTCACCCAACATTGGGAACATTTTCCCTGCACTGACGTTTTCCCAGTCCAGTCATTTTATAATTTTATATGTTTCTATAAGATTCCCCCTCATCCTTCTAAACTCCAGTGAGTACAAGTCTAGTATTTTCAATCTTTCCTCATATGACAGTCCCGCCATTCGCAGGGATCAATCTCATGAACCTACGCTGCACTGCCTCAATCACAATGATGTCCTTCCTCAAATTAGGAGACCAAAACTGTACATAATACTCCAGATGTGGTCTCGCCAGAGCTCTATACAACTGCAGAAGAACATCTTAACTCCTATACTGAAATCCTCTAGTTATAAAGGCCAACATTCCATTAGCTTTCTTCACTGCCTGCTGTACCTGCACGCTAACTTTCTGTGACCAGTGTACATGGATACCCAGGTCTCGCTGTACCTCCCCATTACCTAACCTAACCCCATTGAGATAATAATCTTCCCACTTGTTTTTGCCACCAAGGTGGATAACCTCACATTTATCTATATTATACTGCATCTGCCACGCATCTGCCCATTCACGCAACCTGTCCAGGTCACCCTGCAACCTCCTAACATCCTCTTCACAGTTCACACTGCCAACCAGCTTTGTGTCATCTGCAAACTTGCTAGTGTTGCTCCAAATTCCCTCTTCCAAATCATTAATATATATGGTAAACTGTTGCGGCTCCAATACCGAGCCTTGCGGCTCTCCACTCGCCACTGCCTGCCATTCTGAAAAGGACCCGTTCACTCCTTATCTTTGCTTCCTGTTGGCCAACCAATTTTCTATCCACATCAACACCCTACCCCCAATACCATGTGCTCTAATTTTAGTCACCAGTCTCCCATGCGGGAACTTATTAAATGCTTTCTGAAAGCCTGGATACACTACATCCATTTCACTTGTCACATCCTCAAAAAATTCCAGAATATTAGTCAAGCATGATTTTCCTTTCATAAATCCATGCTGATTTGGACTAATCATTTGCTGCTATCCAAGTGCCCCATTATTACCTCTTTAATAATTGACTCCAGCATCTTTCCCACCACCGAAGTCAGGCTAACTGGTCTGTAAACCCGTTTTCTCTCTCGCTCCTTTCATGAGAAATTAGATAACATTAACTATCCTCCAATCCACAGGAACTGATCCTGAATCTAATGAACATTGGAAAATGATCACCAATGCGTCCACAATTTCTAGAGCCACCTCCCTGAGGACCCTGGGACCCTGAGGACCATCGTTCCCCATAATAATTTCACGTGTGTCTACCTTCAAGGGACCCACATTTGCCTTTACTATTCATTTTCCTTTAACATATCTAAAGATGCTTTTACTGTCCTTCTTTACATTCCTGGCCAGCTTCCCCTCGTACTTCATCTTTTCAGCCCGTTTTGTTTCCTTCTGTTGTCCTATGAAAGTTTCCCAATCCTCTGGCTTCCGGCTGCTCTTTGCTGTGTTATACATCTTTTCTTTTAGTTTTATTCCATCCCTAACTTCCCTTGTCAGCCACGGTTGCCTCCTACTCCCCTTAGAATCTTTCTTCATTTTTGGAATGAAATGATCCTGCGTCTTCCGGATTATGCCCAAAAATCCTGCCATTGCTGTTCCACCGTCATTCCTGCTAGTATCCCTTTCCAGTCTACCTTGGCCAGCTCCTCTCTCATGCCTTCATAGTCCCCTTTATTCAACTGCATCACTGACACTTCCGATTTAACCTTCTCCTTCTCAAATTGCAGATTAAAATTAATCATATTATGATCACTATCTCCAAGCAGTTCCTTTACCTCGAGTTCTCTTATCAAATCTAGTTCATTGTACAACACTAAATCCAGAATTGCCTTTTCTCTGGTCGGCTCCATTACAAGCTGCTCTAAGAATCCATCTCGGAGGCACTCTACAAACTCTCTTTCTTGGGGTCCTGAACCAACTTGATTTTCCCAGTCTACCTGCATATTAAATTCCCCCGTAACCACAGTGGCATTACCTTTGTTACATGCCAGTTTTAACTCCTGCTGCAAGTTACACCCTACATCCGGGCTACTATTTGGGGGTCTGTAGATAAACCAATTAGCGTCTTCTTGCCTTTGCAATTCCTCAACTCAATCCACAGTGACTCTACCTCGTCAGTCCCTATGTCTTCCCTCACAAGGGACTGAATTCCATTCATCACCAGAAGAGCTACCCCCCCTCCTCTGTCCACCTGCCTGTCCTTTCTATAGGATGTATAACCCTGAATATTAAGTTCCCAGGCCCGATCCTCCTGCAGCCACGTCTCGGTAATCCCCACAATGTCATATCTATCAACCTCTAACTGAGCCTCATCTACTTTACTTCTTATACTGCAGACTGCTTCCCCTTGAGTTTTTATTCAGCTTCATGGATCAGGTGGTTGACGAATGGGGAGGCCAGTGTGGAAGCCAGAAACATGGAGTCATTACAATAGAAAAACAAAAGGACTGAACCTTCTTCCTTCCTTTCACTTGGGCTCACATGTTAGGCTGTTACATGCTTGGATTTAATCCCTGATTTTGTCATTTTATATACAAATTCTTAATATTTGTGCTAATTTGGGGATCGTTCTGCCTTGCTGCACTTATTTGCTTTAAATGGAAATTAAATTTCAAGATATAACTCACGAGCAGCCAATCTAATATTGAACAATATTACAGTTTATCCAAAATTACCCATTTGTTCTTTTTCTCCAAACTGGTCAATAATTGATCCGCCACAGTTGGCAATTTATTGAGAACTGGTGCAGTAGTTTTGTAACTCGTACTTGCTAGGCATGCAACTTTCAGGTTGAAGTTTCAAATTACTTTTTATTTGTATTATGAGCACCATTTTCTTATTGGCCACACATTAGGTAATTCGTTTTCATCACGATGTTCTCACACATTATCAGTTTTAACATAAAATGTAAAATATACTTTGAAAGGTTTAATGTATCAGTTACTGCATTAAACCACTTACTGAGTGACTTTGCCGTCTCATCTTTGCAAGGCAGTCCACCTTAGGGACTAAAACATTATTGCCAAACATAAATTTCTCTTTTATATATGAGGGGGATTATCACAAATTAAGGATAATGGCATTTTCAGTATCTGCCACAGGCAACATTATCCTGCTCCTGCACAATTTTCCAATATTTCTCGACACTGGATATATTGTGCATTAGAAGAGAAAGCAGCAGTTCACCATTTTTGAAATTAATCTATATTTTTACATAAATTTGGGAATTAAAACTGTTATAATGCCACCTGGCCAGCAATAAATTCCTACCTGGGAGCCTAAATATGTCACGCCATAGATATCAACAGGTAAAATGATATCTTGAATGGCATATTGCTGTTTTTCCCTTAAGGCATGGATATGGAAATCTAGAAATATCAAAAAAATAGAGAGAATACGTAACCAAGGGAAACTGTGATAAGTAGATTTCTGACTTTTAAAAGATTACTTTAAGCATTCCTGATGATATTATTTTCTTTCACCCACAAGCTATATCCTTTGCGTTTTTAATATGCACAAACTGTATTTTTTTCTCCATGCTTTTTGCTTTGAATCTCAAAGTGCAATATATAACAGATATAACAGGAAGATTTTAAGCATCATACAGTAGAATTCATAAACAAGAAAACTACAATGAGTATAAGAAGGAACAGCAGATGCAGGAAAATCGAAGGTAGACGAAAATCGAAGGTAGAGAAACTCAGCGGGTGAAGCAGCATCTATGGAGCGAAGGAAATAGGCAACGTTTCGGGTCGAGACCCTTTCAGTTAAATGGACAATCACTATTGGCCTTCTAAAATGTATTGGGTCATCAATGTTTAAAATAATAGTTATCGTTAACGGAATGGATCTGCTCTGAAATAATATTATCTGTCGATTCTGAAAATAGTTGTAATTGTATCACCATAACAAGATTACATTATTAGCCCAACACTTTTTCATTCTTTCTATGGGAGAGAGCTAATCTTGCAAATTTTTGGGAACTCGGTGACTATAGTCCAGAACCAAGGTGATCTGGACCTAAATAGTTGAGCAGCAATATGCAGCTACTGCTTCCTCTTGTACATGCTCAAAACTAGGGGCAGCACAGTGGTGCAGAGATAGAGTTGCTGCCTTACAGCACCAAAGACCCGGGTTCGATACTCACTATGGGTGCTTGTCTTTACGGAAATTGTACGGTCTCCCCAGGACCTAAGTGGATTTTCTCCGAGATCTTCAATTTCTTCCCACAGTCCAAAGACATGCAGGTTTGTAGGTTAATTAGTTCGGTATAAAAGTAAATTGTCCCGAGTGTGCGTAATGTGTTACTGTGCGGGGATCACTGGTCGGTCCTGTCTCGGTGGGCTGAAAGGCTTGTTTCCATGCTGTATCTTTAAATTAAACAAAACTAAACATGATTGACTCATTTACAGAGACATACAAGGGAATGAGCCTTACATTCAACATCTGCAAGAAGGTCCTCTATCAACTTACAGTATCCCCAGTGGGTCATGCTACCCTCTGACAATGAAAGTTCACGACGATACCAGGGGTAGCGTGAATCACTTTGCATGCAGTTTTGCTATCGCTTGGAAATTCACCACTGTCTGGGAAGGTATATTCTAGTATCTACAGTAGTAAATAGGTCTTAGAGTATGTCAAGTATGTCCTTTAGTTGTCTTACATTTTGTAAACAAGAATGTGACGGACATTAAGAAGGGTCTCAACCCGAAACGTCACCTATTCCTATTCTCGAGAGATGCTGCCTGACCCGCTGAGTTAATCCAGCTTTTTGTGCCTTTCTTCTGTGAGAGGCATTAAACGTTTTCTTCATTGATAAAAGTTTGGAGATATTCTGCATCATAAACAACACAAGATTGCTCCATCAGAGTAGTTTTGAAAGTAGGAACCAATGGAAGAGAGTGGAATGCCTGAAGGCTCAAATACCACCATCATTACGAGTGAGCAGACACTGTTGTCAACAACATTAACAGTTAAGGACTGAGCATCACATTTGCTTCATTAATAGCAGACTCATCAAAATCATATGAAGGAATTGACACTGAGAACCTTGAGTGTTTGATATTTATCACACTCAATAAGAGTACCAAAAATTGGAAGGTGATTTACCCATCACATTAATACTGCAAAAGATTTACAGAGAGAAAAAAAACATGCAAATAACTTAGAAAGATGGAAGTAACAATAAAAGGCATGTGATGTAAATTGTCAAAGGGAGGCAGATTGATCTTTTTGGGCAGCATTGATGCTAAACTAAGAAAGGATTCAATCCCCACAGAAAATGAGTTTAGCAAGGGAGGAGCAGGGAAGCCCAGTGAGGTCCTTCTCTTAACAAAATGCTTGGAGTGAATGCACAAGAAAGAATGATATTGGATGATCAGCCATGGTCAAATTAAATGGTGGTGCTGGCTCGAAGGGCCAAATGGCCCACTCCAGCACCTATTTTTTATGTTTCTATGTTTCTATAAATTGGAAGACCTCAATTATTACTCTGTTCTCCATTCCCGCAGCAGCTTGTCTAGACCAGCTTAATGGCTACTCATGATTAACAAGATGTTGAAAAGGCAATATCCCAACTCAAAAAAAGGGTCCTGACTGATTACTTCACCTATCCATTTTCACCAGAGATGTTCCCTGACCTGTTGAGTTGCTCCAGCATTTTGTGTCTATCTTCGGACATACCTTATGCCTTCTTTACCATCTATTTGTGTTGCAACTATTAGAGAATTATCAACTTGGACCCAAATTGCTCTCTGTACATCAATGCCATTAATGGTTTTGCTATTAATTGTACATTTTCCCCTTACATTCTGACTTCCAAACATCAACGCCTCACATTTGCTTGGAAATACAGTAAACTCCATCCGATATTTCGCCGTACATTCTATAGCTGATCTATATATCCCTGTACACTTTGACAGCCTTCATCACAGTCTGCTTATCCAGCAATTTGGTGTCAACTACAAATTTACTAACCGAATTGCTTACATTTATATCGTCCAACCTCGCCGCCTCACCGAGCCCTCTGAACCTCGCCACCTCACCGGGCCCTACTCACCTCGCCGCCTCCCAGGGACTGTCCAACCTCGACGCCCCGCCGAACCTCGCCAACTCACTGAGTCCGCCGAACCTCGCCGCCTCACCAGGACCACCCAACCTTTCCGCCTCACCGAGCCCGCCGAACCTCTTCGCCTCAATGAGACCACTGAACCTCGCCGCCTCACCGAGCCTGCCGAACCTTGCCTCCTCACCGAGCCCGCCGAACCTCACCACCTCACCGACCATCTGCTGACCGAGACTTCCTACGCTTCACCCACTGACCTGGACTCCACTCCCTGCGGGGCTCCACCATCGACTCCACCAACTCTCGCCACTCCAATGCTCTCCAGCTGGTCGCCTCACCTTTGTTCCCATTCTGCCCCACCTCAACGAGTTCCACCCCGCAACGATGTGGAGCTCTTCATCTGTCGCCTCTGCCTCAAAGCGTTCCTCCATGGGACCCCCTCCTCTTGGACTCTCTCACATGGCCTGCTTCCTGTTTTAGACCTTTTTATTTGAAACTGCCGGCAGGACATCATCGGCCTCCACTTCTCCACTCCCCTGTCTCACTCTATCCTTCCCCCTCCTGAACGTACAGCCCTCCACTCACTGTGCAACAACCCAGACTGGGTAATCAAACATGCCGACAAGGTAGTCTGGCGCGCTGATCTCTACAAGGCTGAGGCCACGCGCCAACTCTCAGACACCTCCTCCTACTTATACTTATCACCAAATGACTATTGCCCCATAGATCTGCTGTGCCAGTGCATTGAGCAAGTCAAAGACTGGATGTGCCAAAATTTCCTCCAACTAAATAAGGACAAAACGGAAATAATTGTTTTGGTGCTAAAAAAGAAAGGCTTAAAGTAACCCAGCACCTTCACTCTCTGTCCCTGAAAACTTCTAACAAAGCCAGAAATCTTGGGGTTATTATGGATTCAGATTTACATTTCGACAGTCACATCAAATCAGTAACAAAATCGGCCTACTATCACCTCAAAAACGTAGCAAGATTAAGAGGACTCGTGTCAGCTCAAGACTTAGAAAAACTTGTACATGCCTTTATTACTATAGGCTAGATTATTGTAACGGTCTCCTTGCAGGTCTTCTGAAAAAAAAACACTGTCAGGCAGCTACAGCTTGTTCAGAACGCTGTTGCTAGAGTTCTAACAAAGACCAAAAAATTCGAACACATTACACCAATTCTTAAATCCTTACATTGGCTCCCTGTATGTCAGAGAATTGATTTCAAAATCCTGCTGCTCATCTATAAATCACTACATGCTTTAGGACCAAAATATATCACTGACATGCTTCCACTATATAAGCCTTCTAGACCGCTAAGATCTTCTGAAAAAATTCCCAGAGTAAATACAAAACATGGGAAAGCAGGATTTAGTTACTATGCAACAAATAGCTGGAATAAACTTCCTGAAGATTTAAGACTTGCCTCAACTTTGACCACTTTTAAAACAAGACTGAAAACTTTTATGTTTACTTTAGCTTTCAGCTAAATCTTAACTACATTGCACTTTTAACTTTTGCACTTTTTATAATGCATTTTTAAATTTGCTTTTATTTTCTTTTAATTCTTCTACTTTATTTCATTTTATTATTTCATTTTATTGTATGACATGTTTTTATGTGAAGCACTTTGAGTCTGCCTCGTGTATGAAATGTGCTATATAAATAAAGTTGCCTTGCCTTGCTTTGCCTTTTACCATGACCACACAGACGAGTACCAGGCCACTATCTCTAGCACCATCACTCACTTCAACTCTGGCTCCCTGCCCTCCCAAGCCTCCAACCTCATAGTTCCCCAGCCCCGATTTTACCCGGAAATAGTGGATGCATTAGTGATAATTTTTCAAAACTCTTTAGATTCTGGAGTAGTTCCTGTGGATTGGAGGGTAGCTAATGTAACCCCACTTTTTAAAGAGGGAGAGAGAAAATGGGGAATTACAGACCAGTTAGTCTAACATTGGTAGTGGGGAAACTACTAGAATCAGTTAATAAAGATGGGATAGCAGCACATTTGGATGTGGTGAAATAATTGGACAATGTCAGCATGGATTTATGAAAGGTAACTCATATCTGACGAATCTTATAGAATTTTTCGAGGATGTAACTAGTAGAGTGGATAAGGGAGAACCAGTGGATGTGTTATATCTGGACTTTCAGAAGGCTTTCGACAAGGTCCCACATAAGAGATTAGTATACAAACTTAAAGCACACAGTATTGAGGGTTCAGTATTGATGTAGATAGAGAACTGGCTGGCAGACAGGAAGCAAAGAGTAGGAGTAAACGGGTCCTTTTCACAATGGCAGGCAGTGACTAGTGGGGTACCGCAAAGCTCAGTGCTGGGACCTCAGCTATTTACAATATATATTAATGATTTGGACGAGGGAATTGAATACAACATCTCCAAGTTTGCGGATGACACGAAGCTGGGGGGCAGTGTTAGTTGTGAGGCGGATGCTAGGAGGCTGCAAGGTGACTTGGATAGGCTGGGTGAGTGGGCAAATGCATGGCAGATGCAGCATAATGTGGATAAATGTGAGGTTATCCACTTTGGTGGCAAAAACAGGAAAGTAGACTTATATCTGAATGGTGGCCGATTAAGAAAAGGGGAGATGCAACGAGACCTATGTGTCATGGTACACCAGTTATTAAATGTAGGCATGCAGGTGCAGCAGGCAGTAAAGAAAGCGAATGGTATGTTAGCATTCATAGTAAAAGGATTTGAGTATAGGAGCAGGGAGGTTCTACTGCAGTTGTACAGGGTCTTGGTGAGACTACAGCTGGAGTATTGCGTGCAGTTTTGGTCTCCTAATCTGAGGAGAGGCATTCTTGCCATAGAGGGAGCACAGAGAAGGTTCACCAGACCGATTCCTGGGATGTCAGGACTTTCATATGAAGAAAGACTGGATAGACTCAGCTTGTATTCGCTAGAATTTAGAAGATTGAGGGGGGATCTTATAGAAACTTACAGAATTCTTAAGCGGTTGGACAGGCTAGATGCAGGAAGATTGTTCCCGATGTTGGGCAAGTCCAGAACAAGGGGTCACAGTTTAAGGATAAGGGGGAAATCTTTTAGGACCGAGATGAGGAAAACATTTTTCACACAGAGAGTGGTGAATCTCTGGAATTCTCTGCCACAGAAGGTAGCTGAGGCCAGTTCATTGGCTATATTTAAGAGGGATGTAGATGTGGCCCTTGTGGCTAAAGGGATCAGGGGGTATGGAGAGAAGGCAGGTACAGGATACTGAGTTGGATGATCAGCCATGATGATATTGAATGGCGGTGCAGGCTTGAAGGGCTGAATGGCCTACTCCTGCACCTATTTTCTATGTTCTATGTTTCTATGTTTCTCCCCAAAATCCACAAACCTGACTGTCCTGGCAGACCCATTGTTTCTGCCTGTTTGTGTCCTACTGAACTTATTTCCACATACCTGGACTCCATCCTATCCCCCTGGTTAAATCCCTCCCTACGTATGTTCAAGACACCTCATACGCTCTTCATCTACTCCAGGACTTCCATTTTCCAGGCCCCCATTCCCTCATCTTCACCATGGATGTCCTGTCTCTCTACGCCTACATTCCCCGCCAGGAGGGTCTTAAAGCCCTCTGTCTCTTCCTCGACCGCAGAACCAACCAATCCCTGTCTACAAATACTTTCCTCCGCCTAGCGGAGCAGGTCCTTACCCTAAATAACTTTTCGTTTGACTCCTCCCATTTCCTCCAAATACAAGGCATAGCTATGTGCATGTGCATGGGCCCCTGCTATGCCTGCCTCTTTGTAGTGTATGGCGAACAATCTTTTTTCGAGGCATACCGTGTCCCTATCCCCGAACTCTACCTCCGCTACAACGACGACTGCATTGGTGCAACCTCCTGCACCCACACACAACTCACTGACTGCATCCATTTCACCACTAACTTCCATCGGCACTCAAATACACCTAGAACATTTCCGACATTTCCCTACCATTTCTTGACCTCTCTATCTCCATCGCAGGTAATGGACGACTGACTGACATCCACTACTTTCTCCTCCCCTTCTCAGCTCTCCCTCAGCCCACTGGCTCCACCTCTTCCTTTCGTTTTCCGCCCCCCCCCCCACCTTCACGACAGTCTGAGAAGGGTTTCGACCCTAAACATTGCCTATTACCTTCGCTCCATAGATGCTGCCTCACCCGCTGAGTTTCTCCAGCATTTTTGTCTACCTTCAATTTTCCAGCATCTGCAGTTTCTTCTTAAATATATGTATGTCCAATTCATTAATATGTTACAAACAATAAACGGATCTCTGCAGTGCAGCACTCCACTAATCATAAAGCTCCAGCCTGAATATCGTCCTCCCTTCAGTACTCTCTGCCTTCTATCCGGAAACTAGTTCTGAATCCATACAACCATGTCACTGTTAATAGAAAGATTAAACGGGAACTTACCGTTTGAAGTTTGATCTTTATTTTATGAGAAGTTGAAGTGAGGGATTACGTGAAGAGCCCACCAGCCCGCATGCACGTCAAACTTTAAAGCAGCTGTATGAAACCACAGAATAGTTGCTGACCTAAGCTATAGGAAGATTAACGAGCTAGAACTACTAGAACTACTATTCTTTATGGGAATAGGGTTGGGAGTGGAGGGCACGTAATCCCTCACTTTAACTTCTCATAAAATAAAGATCAAACTTCAAACGGTAAGTTCTCGTTTAATCTTTCTATTTTATATCAAAGTCATGTGAGTGACTACGTGAAGACTTCAAAGCTGTGGTTTCATGCAGTGAACCAGAGTCCATGCAAACATACTGTTCCTGTTGATCAGACATAGCTGAAGAACCATACTGCATAGAAACATGATATTGACTTCAACATGTCCATGTTTTTAATGGATATAATAATAATAATGGTCCCTTACATCAGGGATAAACAATAGATTAATTAACAGAACTTAAAATGTTACTAGCAAACAAACCAGGCTTGGTAATAGGCTTATTATAAAATATTTGAAAGGTTTGCTCATTCACCCATCCCGCTGTCGTTAGGATGTGGTCTAGCGGAACTTCCATGATTCTTGCTGCCGATGTGGCTGCAGCCCTGGTAGAGTGAGATTTAAAAACATCAGTGTCCACTCCTGCAAATGCTAATACACATCTCAACCATCTAGAAATGGTCTGCACCAATACCCTTCTGTGTGGTTTTTTATGACTGATGAAAATAGCCAGTTCGGTGCCTCAAAGGTCCTTTGCACCTTCATATATTATTTAATATATGTAACAACGCATAACTTACGATCTGGTGGATATGCCAAAAACTCCAGCTTAAGTCCTAGCACACCTGGTCTACTTTGCTTAACTATCTCATTTATGTAAAAGGTTACATTGGACATAACTGCCTTATCCAGCCCTAATTTCTGTAATTTCATTGTGCTGAAATGAGTGCCATGAGCATGACTAATTTATAGGTCAGTTGGACCAAACATAAAGATGCAGCTGGTGCCCAACTGAGAAGCAGCGTTAATACTACATTAATGTCCCATACCTCACTACATCTGGGCTAAGGAGGGTTTTTGTTAAAAAAAAATACCCCTCATAAATTCCTTTAGCATTCCCAACACTAAAGGGAACCATGGTTGTGTAGGCCAGTTAGTCACTTCTAAAATATCCGAAGCGAAGTCTTGCATGATTTTTTGCAAGCATCGACCAATGAGGCAATATGGAGGGAAAGCATAGAAGAACATCCCCCCTCAGTCTAAAGAGAATGCATCTATAGCCTACGCCCCTGGGTCTGGCTCCCATGCTACATATCTTGGTAATTAGTGATTAAGCCTAGAGGCAAACAAATCAATATCAGGTGTTCCATAAAAAGCAATAATGTCATTAAACACTTTTAGATTTAACATCCACTCCGTGTGATCATTTAATTTACGAGATCTAATATCTGCCACTGTGTTAAATCTACCTGGTAAATAAGCAGCTGAGATCCAAATTCTCCTGTCTATACACCAGATCCAAATGAGATTAGCTAAAGTATCACAGGATACTGATTTGTTTCCACCCATGTGATTAATATATGCCACTGCCGTAGTGTTAAACCCCTTTCTCATGGGGCGACTTGATGCAAGAGTTAACCAGAGTTGAACATTGTGGGAACCTCTTGCGATAACCGTATGACATTCGTGGACCACCGTGGACCACCGTGCCGCTAACGGCAGGTAATCGTGTAACTTGGTGACTCGGGAGAAAATTCAAACAAGCTTGAATTTCTCCAAGAGTGACTTGTACACTTGTGGTTGAACATTGCAACATTATATGCACGTAGTGGCCAGTGCGATATCCGTACTGACTCTTGCGTGTACCGTGGGAACTCCTGCGAACGGTGAACCCGGAAGCTGGACAGAGGGAACAGAAGGTGAGTAAAAATTGTCTTCTGTGGGATTGAATTAAAAAAATAAAGATTTGCATCCGCATATGGACATCAACTTATTCATGAGTTATGTTAATGAGATTCAAGAAAATAACTAAAATCTTTAAAAGGAACTTTACTGAAAAGTCCCGCATTTTTATGGTCCGTGAGAAATTTTTCACATGTACTTCTTTGAGAGATACAGCTCGGAGTCCTCGCCGACCAGCGATCGATGCCTTTCCGAAGCAGGGTCTGGAACGCTACCAATCAATGTTCTCCAGAGACCCGTGTAAAGGAGTGAACTGCACATGCTGGTTTAAAAAGAAGACAGACACAAAAAGCTGGAGTAACTCAGCGAGTCAAGCAGCATCTCTGGAAAAAAATAGGTGATGTTTCGGGACGATACACATCTTCAGACTCAATTCCCATTAGGATGTCTGAAGAAGGGTTCCGATTCGAATTGCCACCTATTCTTTTTCTCCAGAGATGTTGCCTGACCCATTGAGTTACTCCAACATTTTGTGTCTGTGTTCAGTATGAACATTGAATTATTTAATTTTAGGTAACTTACACTCTCTCTCTCTCCCTTGCCCACCCCCACCTGCCCACCCCTGCCCACCCCCCCCCCCCCCCCCCCCCCCCCCCCCCCCCCCCCCCCCCCCCCCCCCCCCCCCCCCCCCCCCCATGCAGTAAATGTCGGTTAACCAGTCCAAGGTATGCAACGATGGTTCCCTCTTGGGATCACACTATCCCTAGCCAACAATTGGCCTATCAGGGAACAAAATGTACACATAAAGTGCTGGAGTGACTCAGTGGTTCAGGCAGCATCTCTGGAGGAAAGGGTTAGGCGACATTTCGGGTCGGGATCCCTCTTCAAAATACACTGCTGAGGTCATCTGTTGTTGGCCCTGATTTGTCCCTGTCTTTTCTTGCTTCCAGTTCCCCCCTACAATCATCTCGAAGAAGGGTCCCAACCATAAATGGACTCTATTCCTTTTCTCCAGAGATCATGCTTGGCCCGCTGAGTTACTCCAGAATTTTGTGTGATTCAGACAGTTTTTGATTATCAAGGATTATGCGCTGACTCGTTAAACACACTTTGGAAATTTAAACTTGGGCGCAACTAACATCGTCTTACTACCGTGGGAACTCTTTAACTCAGCGGGCAGGCAGCAGTTAATTGTTGCTCCCTTCAGTTTCCCAGGGGGTTGGGACGGGACTGGAGTTGAGAGGGAAAGGTGGGGGAGTCTAGGGAGAGGAGGGGGAGACAGATGGGGGTGTCTTAATTTACTGGCGGCGGGTGTCTGTCACTGAAACAGGCAGGTGAGATTTCACATCCACCTTGTATGTGCCTCTCTCTCTCTCCCTCCCTCCCTCTCACACAGGCTGAGAGCCTCTGCCTCTGTGAGTGTACGTCTCTTTCTCCCCCTCTCCCACACACAGTAAGACCGAGGTACTGTGCTCAGTCCATCTGTGTCTCCCACATACACAGTAAAACTCTGCTTTGTATGTGTATATACGTCTCCCCTCATTTCTCTCTCTCCCCCCCATCATTTGTGCCACGTGATGATTTAATTACACTTGACAGTTTACAATGTCATTCAAGATTTAACGGGAAAGCTCGGGAGGCGGACAACTCACTCGCACAAATAACAGAAATGCCGAGTACCGTGGGAACTCTTTGTCTACCCCCCCCGTTATATCATGTGATATCATGCTAGACCACGACCACTTCACTCTGGTTACATCTTGCGTCAAGTCGCCCCGTGAGAAAGGCCTATTATCAATTTGAAGTCTAACATGCACATCATGTAGCTTTCCACAATAAGCCTTCAAACCATAGAATGCCCCCAGCATTTCCAGGTAATTTATACCATATTGATGGCTAAATGGTAACTCGTACATGTTCATTCTGCCACCGCAACTAGAGATGGTGTTAGTAGCTCCCCATCCCACTCTGCAGTGTAATTAAAGGTTTACTAGACAAAATGCCGCCGGAGTAATGTTGAATATTGGTCGTCCATCATTGTAACTCTGCTTTAGATTCAGACGACACCTGATCGGTCTGTCGAAATGACCTAAGTGGAATCTAAGTGCCTGATCCTTTGCAAGCTGCAAAGTTCGATAATGCAAAGACACATATCAAGCAGCTGGAAAGACAACCATTATTTTGCCAATTACTCTAGCCACCTGGCAAATACATGGCTATACTGCAATCAGAAGGTTGTTACAGACTTCCATCAAATCTACTATTTTCCCCCTGGGCAGGGTCACAGACATTTCCACTGAGTTAATAGTAAACCCTAAATAATCAATAGACCTTGTTGGTATCAACCTGGATTTGGCTGGATGGATGACAAACCCCAATGTCTCAAAAATGAGCTTCGTAGCTGAAACCGCTAGTTTTGCCAAATGCAGTGTTCTCCCAATGATCAGAATATCAGCTAAATAGCCCATAATAATATGCCCTTTAGCTCTGAGCTGGGCGAGCACTGGCCTCAACAGTTTGGTAAATAACCGAGGAGCTGAGCTTAATCATTAGGTAACACTTTAAACTGCCACAGCTGCCCCATCCAACTAAACTTCAGATATCTCCGGTGATCCTTGTGAATCGGAACAAAATAATATGCATCTTTGAGATCGATGCATGCCATAAAGCAGCCCTCAGAAATCAGTTGCTTAACAGTAAAGAAATTCTCCATTTTAAAATGTCTATATTGCACGTATGAGTTGAATTTTGCCAAATCAAGGATGATACGGCATCCACCATCTTTCTTCTCCCTGGAGAATATATTAGAGTATTGTTATTTTTCTTAAATTGATCTCTCAATTACTCCTTTTCTGTGCAATGCGTGTATTTCCGCTTGCATATCCAAAGTATTTTATTTGGAGCAAGTATACAACCGACTTGGCGCATCTTGTGTGGGTGGAAATGAGTTCAGTAAAAACTTAATTTTGAAACCCTTTATACTGTGCAATATAAATGGATCATGGATCTGAGGTTATTTGCCGCCATTCATGCAAAAACAAACTTAACCTACCACCAACTTGAAATTCCTCGTCACACCCCGTGTGACTGATAGAACCAGACCCACCTACATCAAAGGTTACAGGTAGTCCGATACCAGGACCAGCGAACCCTAATTCTGGTTCTGTTTTTTCCCCTTCACTTTGAAAGGTTGAGGTGCTGGGATGTGCGGCTGCCGCATCTTCCATGATGGGCGGGACGGGCCTAGGCCTAAAAAAGACATGTGACCGGGGTAGGGCAAATCTGGAGTTCCCACTGGCTTCAGGAAACCGCTTCTTGCTAGTAGAGGCGTAGGGGTACTGACGCCGGAAGAGCGGAGACGTGCTCATAGGAAGTGCTTTAATCATGCCCGCTGCTTTAGATTCCTTGTGCAAATCTTTAACCTGTTTGCTCAGGTCTTCTCCGAAGAGGAGATTTGGAGGCTGAACATTACTGGCCTTGCACAGGTGTGAACTTTGGGTTCAGTGCAGGCCTGATGGCATCTTTCTGGAAACAGTTTATTTTAAAATGAGCATTGCACATCAGTGCCATAGCATCCTGTTGAAGTTCAGTAAATTGACCGCCATCGACCGACGTGACAAAAGCCGTGATGCCTGCAGATAGTAACCTCATGATGCATTGAAGCTTCATTTCTTTGGCTTTGTTGTTGGACCCAATATAACCCCAAATAGAGGCGTTGACTAAGGGCACATTTAAAGTTGCACAATTTTCTGGACTGGGGTATCTTGCAGCTGTTTCCACCATAGTTTCCTCCTTTAGTTGGTGGGAAGTAAGGTAGCTGATGCTTGATGCCAACTCCCCTAGAAGTGGCTTGCCTGTCCATGAAAGAACAGCAAATTTGGAGGCAAGAGCGGGCAACTCTTTTATATGCAACTCACGTATATCATGCATTATAGCATGAGCCTCCGGCACACATTCATATTCGGAGTCAGCAGTGTACCGATCTCCGAAACTCCCCTCATCTGAGTGGGAGGCCACAAGCAGCCCTGTACCAGTAACTGCAGCAGGCGTTAGATTAGAACTGCCTGGGTATGCCTCCATAGCACAGAGCATATTGTGTGCCAGCATCCTCTCCATGAGATGCTCCATCTGTGATAAATGGCCCTAACACATCAGACATTGATGTGAGAGCAGTATCCTCCTGGCATGAATCATCTGAGAGGACATGCCTCACTGATTTCTGTTTGGCTTTATCCCCCTTCTTGGTTGCCAAGCTCCTTGCAGGAACTAATTCCGAGGTGGCTGAGCAAACAGCCAGCGACTCTGAGGATGAAATAGATGGCCGCCGCCTTCCCGCACTCCCGCGGTCTTCTGCAGCCGGTTTTACTGCGGCCCGTCTAGGTTTTGACCGAGGTTTCTCCATATCACACCTAGAGACTCTGTTGAAAAAATACCGTATACCAAAACACCTCAGAGCAAGTTTACACTTACCTGTGAGGCTTTTAAACTTATCGCTGGAGGAGCCGATGCTCCTCCCAGCCTGTCGGTGCGCCATGCGTTAGACGTATTGATGCGCATGCGGGCTGGCGGGCTCTTCACGTAGTCACTCACGTGACTTCGATATAAAATCCCATGCACATTAGTCATTTGCATCAGTCAACCATGAGAAACATTATCAAATGCCTTACTAAAATCCATGTGGACAACGTCCACTGCCCTACCCTTATCGATCACCTTCGTCACCTCCTCAAATCATTGAACAATTTATTAAGACATGACCCGCCACATAGAAACCCGTGCTGACTGTCCCTACTTAACCCATTCTCTTCCAAATGGGAATAAATCCTATCCCAAAGAATCCACTACAACAGCTTTCTACTGCTGACATGAGGCTTACTATAATTAACTGGATTCTCTCTACTTCCCTTCTTAAACAAAAGAACACCAATTGCTCAAGGACACAAAGTGTTGGGGTAACTTAGCAGGTCAGGAGAGCATGAATAGGTGACCCTTGAGACCCTTCTTCAGATGCCTCTCCAGTCCTCTGGGATCTCGCCAGTGGCTGGGGAAGGTACAAAGATCTCCGTTAAGGCTTCCGCATTCTCCTGGGGCTCTGAGGATTTATTCACCATAATGCTCTTTCCAAACTGCATCACCACTTATTTCTCCATCTCAAACTGCCTCTGCTTTTTAGTACTCCCCACACTGATATCTCTCTATCTCCTTTGTGAATACAGATGCAGTTTTAGTTCTTCATCTACATCCCCTGACTCCAAGCACAAATTCCTTTCTATATCCTTGAATGGCCCTATGTTCTCCACATTTACCTTCTTATTTTTAATGCTTATGAGACCCTAATTGTCTATAGCAAGATGCCACTGATGATAAACAATAGACAATAGACACTAGGTGCAGGAGTAGGCCATTTGGCCCTTCGAGCCAGCATTGCCATTCACTGTGATCATGGCTGATCATCCACAATCAGTACCCCGTTCCTGCCTTCTCCCCATATCCCCTGACTCCGCTATCTTTAAGAGCTCTATCTAGCTCTCTATTGATAGTATTCAGAGAACCAGCCTCCACCGCCCTCTGAGGCAGAGAATTCCACAGACTCACAACTCTCTGTGTGAAAAAGTGTTTCCTCTTCTCCGTTCTCAATGTCTTACCCCTTATCCTTAAACAGTGGCCCCTGGTTCTGGACTCCACCAAAAGCAGGAACATGTTTAGTGTGTCGAAACACTTAATAATCTTGCATGTTTCAATAAGATTCCCTCTCATTCTTCTAAACTCCAGAGTATACAAACCCAGCGGCTCCATTCTATCAACATATGACAGTCATGCCATCCCAGGATTTAACCTTGCAAACTGACATGCACTCCCTCAAAAGCAAAAATGTCCTTCCTCAAATTAGGGGACCAAAACTGCACACAATACTCTAGGTGTGGTCTCACCAGGGCCCTGTAAAACTGCAGAAGGACCTCTTTGCTTCTTTACTCAACTCCTCTTGTTATAAAGGCCAACATGCCTTTAGTTTTCTTCACTGCCTTCTGTACCTGCATGCTTACTTTCAGTGACTGATTTACAAGAACACTCAGATCTCATCGTACTTCCCCATTTCCTAGCTTGACACCATTCAGAAAATAATCTGCCTTCCTGTGCCACCAAAGTCGATAACCTCATATTTATCCACATTAAACTGCATCTGCCATGCATCTGCCCACTAACCCAACCTGTCAAAATCTCCCTGCATCCTCATAGCATTCTCCTCACAGTTCATACTGCCAACCAGCTTTGCTCATGTTACTTTTAATCCCTTCATCTAAATCATTAATATATATTGTAAATAGCTGCGGACCCAGCACAGAGCCTTGCGGTAGCCCATTAGTCACTGCCTGCCACTCTGAAAGGGACCCGTTAATCCCTACTCTTTGTTTCCTGTCTGCCAACCAATTTTCTATCCATGTTAGTACCATACCCCCAGTTTTTGCCCCGTAATCTCCTATGTGGGGCCTTATCATAGGCTTTCTGAAAGTCGAGGTACACTACATCCACTGGCTCTCCATTGTCTATTTTCCTAGTTCATTCATCATCATTGAAAACATTAGTGATGCAGTGTTGCTGGTTTCCGATGGGAACAATGACGTACACACCACACATCTCTGCCCTCCAGTTCCTGCGGACTCCAGCCGCTGGAAGTGTAGGATTTTGGTGTGTGAGCTTTATCATCATTCCTTACGATGCTATGTACGGCAGTGATTGCAACTTCTACTGAAGTTTGGTTGGCCGTTGGCTTGCTAGAAGCTCATCCACCCTTTGACAGATCTTGTTTGTGGTCCTGCTGGGGGTCCACAGCCCCCTTCTCACCTGGAAAACCATGTGGGGAAAATGGTTTAATCGCCGACTATCCGACCATGGATCAGGTAGCACAGGATTACATGGTACCCATGGCGGGGGGGAGGGGGGGGGGGCACTCCCCCTGACCTGATCTGAATTTACATCCACAAAATATTCCAGACGATTAGGCAAGCATAATTTCTGGTCTATAATTCCCTGTTTTCTCTCTCCCTCCATGAAAAGTGGGATAACATTAAATACCGTCCAATCAACAGGAACTGATCCTGAATCTATAGAACATTGGAAAATGATCCCCAATCAGTCCACAATTTCTAGAGCCACCTCCTTAAGTACCCTGGGATTCAGATCATCAGGCCCTGGGGATTTATCAGCTTCAGTCCCATCTGTCTACCCAACACCATTTCCTGCCTAATGTGAATTTCCTTCAGTTCCTCCATCGAAGAATATAAAATTAGGATAGGCATAGTACAGGTAGACAGCCAGAATCTCGTTTACAGGGTGGAAATGTCCAACACTAGAGGGCATAACTGTAAGGTGAGAGGAGGAAAGTTTAATGGAAACGTGGGAGCCATATTTTTTTACATAGAGAGTGGTGGTGGCAGCCTGGAACACACTGTCACAGATGGTGGTGGAGACAGATACAATAGTGGCATTTAAAAGGCTTTTGGACGGGCTGATGGAAGTACAGGGAATAGAGGCATATGGATCACAAGCAGGTAGAGGAGATTCGTTTAACCTCTCCTCATGTCAATTGTATCCCAAAGGACCTGCTCCTGTGCTGTACTGTTCTATATATATCCCCAGCCACTGAAGCACAAGTGACACTTAGTCAGCTCCTCTGGGCAGGCTACTCCTGCCTGACACCAGGCTCCAATTCTATTCTGAGTTCTTCGAAGAAGAGATTACTGGAGCAACAGAGGAAAATATTCAAGAGTATTCTCAAAGCTTCCCTGAAAAACTGCAACACCACCTGTACCCCATTGGATTCCCTGGCCTATTACTGTTCAAAGTGGAGAAGGAATATTCGGCACAGTATTGAGACGTCAAGTCCACGTATTTGGAGCACAGTTTAAACAGCAATAGGAGTGCACCACCTGACAAACTACCCACAAACGGTTCCATCATGTTTCTCAATTTGGTCATGGTAGTTACTAGAACACAGAGGAGTGGAATTAAATCATCTTCAGTCCTGAAGAAAAGGCTAAAGAAAAGGCAATTTACTAGTTTCATGCATTCTTCTGTACAATATTCCAGGAAGTTTACAATTGTTTTCTCTCTTACCACAACACAGAAATTGCTAATGGTTTTCCATTGACAAATGTTAATGAAATTAATGTGCTATGCCTTTAGTACTGAAATACTGAATTTAGTACTGAAATTGTTGACTATAGACTAGAAGGGTCGAGATGGCCTGTTTCCGTGCAGGAAAAGGCACAGAGAAGATTTACAAGGATGTTGCCAGGACTTGAGGGCCTGAGCTATAGGGAGAGGTTTAGTAGGCCGCGACTCAATTCCTTGGAGTGCAGGAGCATGAGGGGCGATCTTATTCAGGTGTATAAAATCATGAGAAGAATAGATCAGGTAGATGCACAGAGTCTGTTGCCCAGAGTAGGGGAATCGAGGACCAGAGAACATAAGCTTATGGTGAAGGGGAAAAGATTTAATAGGAATCTGAGGGATAACTTTTTCACACAAAGGGTGGTGGGTGTATGGAACAAGCTGCCAGGGGGGGAATTGAGGTTTGGACTATCGCAACATGTAAGAAGTAGTTAGACAGGTACATGGATAGGACAGGTTTGGAGGGATATGGGCCAATCGCAGGCAGGTGGGACTAATATGGCTGGGATATTTTGGCCGGTGAGGGCTAGGTGGGCCGAAGGGCCTATTTCCATGCTGTATGACTCTATGACTCTATACAAATTTAAAGTTTTCCTAATATTGTTAAAAGTAGTTGAAGTCTAAGATGGATGTTGACATTTAGCAAAGCAAATTAAAATGATCGTCAAATTTTAAATTAAGTAAGATTTTTATTTTTGGGAGACTGAGTTTTATTGGGAACATAAACATCTTGTCTCCCAGATAACTGGAGTATGAATGGTTTTACAGCAGTCTCTTCAAAGAATGAGTCGTTTCAACTTCCTATGAGTATTTGCTTGCTGATCTCCACAGAAAGACATGTGAATGTGGACGAGCTCCTCTCAATCATCTCCACACTTCTGATTTATTAAATGCTATGCAGTGTATGGCTCTTATTCTTCTGCCCTGTGTTTGTGTGAGCATGTTCTACCAGTCTGCATTGTCAAAACCGATAATTCACAAGAATCCTAAGGAGATGGCTTGCGGCAACAATGTATACTCCAACAAATCAGAGCAAAGTCAACCTTGTGTAGTACATGGAATCCTCTCATCTTTTAACTTCAGAACTAAATGCTCTCCCCGCTGAGATCCACACATGTCTGTACTAGGCAACCCTACAGTCATTTGAGCTGTTAAAGCTTTTCTTAGCCTCCGAGGATGTGATGGTAATTAAGCAAATGTTAATGTGAAATTATATTGTTGGCCTTTATCCAACTCTTCTATCTAAGCTTCAGAGTCCTTTGGCTTATTCATGTGATAGCGTTTATGCCAGCATAATTTTAATACTACACAAATATCAGACGTGTTATGGTGAACACAGTGACCCTCCCATTGTAATTCACAATGAAATTGTAACTTATTTGATAATATTTTTTAATTACAAGCACTTTTAATGACATTATAATCGTGTCAGCCTACTCTACATAGATTAATTTACAACAGGAAGGAGACCATTATTGTTGTGCTTGGAGCAGCAGTCAATGTTAATGTTAAATAAACACACTCAATACAACACTCTGAAGAGGCTTTTCATAGTAATTGATACAGTAATTCATATCCCTTCGTTCATTTCATCTCCATATGCCAGCCTAAAAGATTTTAAAGGACAATATAATATCTGCCACTTCTGCCACCATACCTGACCATATGTTGCAGGCATCCACCACTCTGTCCAACACACCTCCTTTAATCTTTCTCTATTTGACCTTTAATTCTTCAAGCTTTGCCCTCTAGTTTTTGACATTTCCACCCTGGGAAAATGTTTCTGACTATCATATCTATGCTTCTCATAATTTTATATACTCCTATCAGGTCTCCCTCTAACCTCTTATGCGTCAGAGAAAACAATCCAAGTTCTTCTAATTCAGGCAGCATACTGGTAAACCTCTTCTGCAAACTCTCCAGAGCCTTCCTGTAATGGGGACACCAAAAACTGCACATCATACGCCAACTACGGCCAAAACAACGTTTTATGAAGCTGCAACATAACTTTCTGAGTACTATAGTCAATACCTTGACTGATTGTCTTTATAAAATCTGTTTAGAATAAGATAGGGAGAAAATAATAATTTTAATTAAACAAAGAAGTCTCTGAAATAATTTAACATTCATGATAGTGCCTCTATTTTAATATCAGATGGTGAGCTATTTCTTTGCAATTTACAGTATGAGAAAGATGTTATTCTCTAAGGGCTTGTGGTAATTTTATCATTATCTAACACAGGTGTTAGATTTTTTTTCTTCATCAGTAAATTGTAAATTGTAAATTGTTGGAAGAGTGCTCAAGGATTAATGGCAATACTTTAATTCATGAGTTCAAGTAATAAAAAAAGAATAACATGAACATCAGTTTCGTGGGACAAATGTAGCTTGGCATTTATAGTCAGCATAGACAGCTTGCCAAAGCAGTTTCTCTGTTCATGGCTCGATGACAATTTGCAATGACATCTAAATCAATTATTTGTTTGGTGCCAAAACCCACTCTACACATTCTATTCATATTCACATGGATATAATTACACATTCTTATTTTATATATCTAGTAGCCACAAGGGCAACAATAATCTATGGTACAGAATGGGTCCAATTGCAGTTAATAGAGTTCCTTTGATATAAGTGACATTCTAAGTTTACTTCTCAAATATAAATCTCCATTGGGGTTAATTCATTGTTTGCAATGAATTAAGATATCAATTGAAAAGATTCAACTTTATTGCCCAACCTCATCATTTAGGAGGCATCATAAGGATATTCCACATGTGGCAAATTATAATAGGGCCAATGTTACGGGAGGTTATTGAGGTCACCAAGTTTGACATTGCCAATGGGCAGTTATATCAATGTTATTTTCCGTTCAGTTTTCCCATCGGTAGCAGCCCCAAGAATTAAAGACCAAAGATTTAAAAACAATCTTTGCCTCCTTGGGGGTGTACAAATGGTTGCAACTACAACAGTCTTTTATTTAAGACTGCTGAGGTGAACCACAAACCAAATGAAGAAAATGTGTAGGAAGGAACTGCAGATCCTGGATAGACACAAAATGCTGGAGTAACACAGAGGGTCAGAGCATCTTTGGAGAAAAGGAATAGGTGATGTTACGGGTCAAGACCCTTCATCAGACTAAGACTAAATGAAGTAAACCATGTGACAATGTCATGGTGCCTGACCCTCTGTTGATGGCTTGGGGCCAGGTTTGATGCACTAGCTGTGTGGGAGGAAGGTTAATTTGTTTGCTAGAGAACATGATTGGTTGAAAATTGAATTAAAACATTGGTATGAAGAGAACATGTAGGTCTGGAGAATAAAGGTAGAATAGGGTGCTGAATCTTCCAACTTGCCTGCCCATGTATTTGGATGATTGTGTCAATCAAGCAAGCAAAGTACACATGCATTCAACTGTTTACCGGGTCTTCCATAAAATGATAATGTGCAGCAGTTAAACTTACAATTCATAACTTAATTCATAATGTTTAATTGAAAGTGCATTGGTATCTTTGATGGTTCCACTGCACAATCACTATGATACATTACAACTGCCTGATACGTGGTGACAGATTGATTCAACGTCAGTATCAGAGATTGTGTTATCTTTCAGTTTGCATCTGTCAACACACTAGGCTGTTTACAAGGGAAGAGCTCAACCACGGAAAATTCAGAAACTGTAGGTTTTTAACTCCCTTGGAGAAGACACTGCACTTTTGTCTCAATTTTTTTCTATATGTGGGGTAAATGAAAGAGTTGACCTCTGCATTCAGCATAAATATCATTCCGTTCTTGTCCTTTTTCCTTCTTTTTTCTACTGATTTATTCACCAAGCCACATAGAAGCTGTCAAGCAAACCCCCGGTTGGAAATGTATTACCAAACGTTCCTCTTTGTAGGGGCACAACCTGACAAAGAGCTTGATGGCTTGATGATACCGAGAGTTAAATTAAAGGTATATTCTCTAAGTGCCTTTGTTTTTATATACAGCATGGAAAGTTGGTTCAGCAACCTTCTGGATGTAACAATTATTTCGTCAAAATCTGATGGTGGGAATGGATTACACTGCAGTGCCATCCCAAGCTGGCCTTCATATATCCTTGTAACAGATGCCATGGTTTTGTACACACCTCATAACCAGTTATCCCTGTCTCAGTCCCATGTAAAGCAAAAGGCTGAGAACTAGATCCCCCTTGACGATTACCAGCAAGAGATATCAGCACCTGAAGATAAAGTCTTGGTAGGTTAAGAGACCATTAATACCACAACAAAATCTGTTGTGTACAAATCCTTGCTGACTGTCCCTAATTAGCCCATTCTCTTCAATAAATCCTGCCCCGAAGAATACTGTTCAATAGTTTCCCTACCACTGTGCTCAGGTGCACTGACTCAGGTTCATTGGATTTGTTCTTCTTTCATTCCCAACCAAAGGATTAACAATGGTTACTGTACAGTTCTTTGGGACCTCATCATGTGGCTGGGGAAGTAACCAAGATGTTCATCATGGCCCTTACAAACTCTCGGTGTTGTAGACTCCCATCGCTTCTTCATATGCATTAATGGCAGAATAAATTTGAAATAATTTTTAATTAGCGTCTTAATTAAAGTCATTATACATTGTTAACCCCAAAGAATGGGCACAAATCCCATTTAAAACTGTGAAATTACACATATTATTTCAAATACTTTAGTCTATGTAGAAGCAGGTTCAATCTCGGCCTTCTAAAGGAAGTAGGAGAAGTAATTCCAGGAATATAATTTAGTAAACAGGCTGAATTGAGAAGAGAGCTGGTGTAAACTTAATGGGCCAAATAGCCTCTTTATGTGGTGTAATACATCCTAGCCTCTGATATATATCTGTTAATATCAGTTACTGAATGTATGCAAAATTAATTGAAATGAATAGAATTTCATAGAATATTAGAATAATAGAATATTACCATATAACTTTTACAGAGACTATTCTTCTGTATTGAAAGTCAAATAAGTTGCTCATCTAGCAAATTTCCAGTTCCTGACAGCACTGTTCTCATTGGCATAAAACTCGGACTTAATATGAATTTGAATTCTACTGCTTAACTACTCAAAATCCACTTTAATATCCCCAGTGTGTGTGTTGTTTGTTGAGTCTGTGCATCAACTCTGGACCACAACCAGTCCAGTAGTTCAAGGGCAGAACATTTCTGATATCAGTGTTATCAGATTATTTTTATATATCCGTATTACTCAGGCCATGTTGTTGAAGTACTTTAATGGTGCTGCTGCATAATTAAGTGAATTGTAAAGCTCCTGTAACTCAATTCCTGACTAATTTGCGATTTGCTGGTCCGCAGTTTGTTGCATTTATCAACTGCACACTAATCTGGCCAGGGTAACTCGAAGGGAATGCTAAGTAGAATATTACAACATGCAGGAAATGTGTCACTGGTCCGGTGTGTAGCACATTAACCAGAAAGGAAATGAACACAGGCAACACAGACAACAAACACATTTTTCATCTGTATGCATGTGCTTTTTGAGTGGTTTAGAAGAACAAGGGGAAATGGGATGAGGAATATATATATTTCATCAGAATATCAAGGACCAGGAATCAAGGGGTTCCATTCTCACATGGGAGGCCTGGTCCCCTAAGGCAATATTCTACCACTCACCCATATCCCCCAACTGTGCAGGCGCAGCTGACGAGTTCCCATTGTGACGCTCCTGATCCGCCCTCACGTCACCCCCCACTCTGCCCCTTGTTATCCCCCCCCCATGTACTCACTCCATCATCCCCATCCACTCTTAGCAGCTCTCTGGTGGCGCAGCCATTCCCACCCATTGGGTTCCCATTGTGACGTAGAACACGCGGAATTATTGCGCAGGCACAGATGACAGGCATGGCAAGTGGAAAATAGATTTATTAAAGCATAAAATGTGAATAACTCTTAAAACATAACAATAATTTAAATATTAAAGATGAGATTTATTCAGTTCAGTTCTTTCTTGTTGTGTCTCTTGTTGCGTTCTGCTGCTCACTGCCTCTCAATGTCTCTTTGCTGTACATGGAATAAAAGGCACACAATTTTAATATAGAAACATCATTAAAACAAATTTTAACGAAGAAAATCTGAGAATTTACCTCAGAAGTCATCTTTCAACCAAGCACACGTTTAATGACAACAATCTTGGTCGATGTTCCATCCTTCAGGAAAACATTGACATTTTTCTTCATCTTTCCTCGGCTAAGAGCCACATATGAAATACTGGTTTCTCGAGGTATATCAACACTTTCTCCATGATTTGTCCTTGCACTTTATGGATCATCATACCAAAACTTGACTGAATGGGGAATTGGGTCCGTCTGTCAAATTGAGCTTTATCCTAGGAATGGGAACAATGTCATCTTTGAAGGTTCCCATGTTGATTCTTGCAATGATCAGATGAGTGTGTAGCTCTTCCACAATCATCCTTGTTCCATTGCATAGCTTTGGCATTTCCACGTTTCTCATTAACATTGGAGATCCTTTTTTAAACTCCAATTTGTTTGGTGGTAATCCAGAGATCTCGAGTTAATCGAGGAATTCTGTTGGGAAGTGAGTAGCATTGGTTCCCTCAGTGACAGCATTGAAAGAAAAGTACTAGTTAATGATTCCAGGGAAGTGTGTGATACATGTAGAATTGATCCTTCTTATCGTATCATTGTGTGGAACCAAGATACAATTGTCAGAGAATAATTCAGCAGGATTGTCAAATGCAGGATAGATGAAATTATTACAATCCTATTAAAAACAACGCAAACCTGAAGAGGACAAGATGAAAGTTTTAAGTTAAGTATAGATGACATGAACAATTCCATATTGAGTCTTCAATTGACCAAAGATTTTTTTTTCGGCCAAAGTAAAGTAAGGTAGTAATTTGGCATTCACCAACATGAACTGCTATTAGATCTGGTGATGGCGCACATTAACAACAGGCTCTCAGACACTGCAGTTTACTTTATCCACTGCAGTTTACTTACCGTCGCAACGTGCCCACAGCAGACACCATCTCCCTGAACCCAAACTCATCTCTAAAACACATAGACAACAAAGTGTCCTATGTTAGATTGTCATTTATCGACTACAGTTCATCCCTTCAACAGCATATACCCATCCAAACTCACCAAACTCCTGGACCCTAGGAATCAGCAACCCACTCTGCTACTGGACCTTCAGCTTTCTGACCCACAGACCACAATCAGTGAGGATAGGTGACAATACCATCTCCACAATAGTTCTCTACATTGGTGCCCCACAACAATGTGGCCAAATTCAGCTGTAACTCCCATGACACCACTGTGGTGGGCTGAATCACAAATAATGATGGGACGGAGTACAGTAAGGAGATAGAGAACTTGGTAACATGGTGTTAGGCCAACAACCTCTCCATCAAGGTCAGCAGGGCAAAGTCGCCAGTTATTGACTTCAAGAAGCACATGCCCCAATCAGAATAAATGATGCCGAAATGGAAATGGCTGAGAGCTTCAGGTTCGGAGTTAATTTCACCAATGATTTGTTGTGGATTAACCACATTGATGCAGTAGCCAAGAACAATACCAACACCTCTACTTCCCCAGTAGACTGAGGAAATTTGGCAAGTCTCCAGTGACCCTTACAAACTTCTACAGATGCACATGGAAACTATACTGTCAGATTGCATCACAAACTGGTTTGGGAACAGCTCTACATTTCTCATGGTCTTGGGAACGAGACCATGAGAAATTGCCAAGAATAGTAGATGTATCCCAGTCCATCACACAGACCAGACCCTCCACCATTGACTCCATCTACATCATTCTGGCTCGGATCATAAAAGACTTCTCCATGCTCCCGTCAGGCAAGAAGTACAGAAGCTTGAAAGCACACACCATCAGACTCAGGAACAGTTTCTTCCTCTCTGTTATCAGACTTCTGAATGGCCCTAACATAAGCTCAGGTACTATCCGACTCAACTCTACCTCATTGCAGATATTGGACTATGGAACCGTTGCACTACAATGCTGAGAATTATTAGGTTACACTCTGTATCTTCCACTTTCGTCTATTGTACTTCAGTTTGACTGGATTATATTTAAACATAGGATTATCTGACCTGATTGGATAGCATGCACAACAAAGCTTTTCACTGTATCTCGATACCTGTGGCAGTAATAAACCTAAACCTTGATTAGAAATATCACAGTCGTACAACACAGAAACTGTCCTTTTAATCTGCTCTTTCTGTGCCAACCATCAATCACTTATTTTATTCTCTCCACATTCTTATCAATTACCTCAAGTTTCCACTGCTCATCTACCAGGAGCAATCGCAATGACCGATTACCTTCCCAATCTACTTATCTGTGGGAGGAAACCAGACAAAGTGAATGTGCAAGCTACACAATGTGCTCCCCTTTTTAAAGGTACCAATGAAATGCAAAAAGCACTGCAGTGAATGCAGTCAAGCCCTTAGGTCAGGGAATGAGATCTTTCCTTTGGCAACTAAAACACTTGGCTGCTCAAAACCAATAACAATGTAGCAAGTGAAGGTCATTGCTATGATAGCAACAGTGAACTGATCCTACCAGAAGGTCGCAAGCACAGTTTCATTGCTTTGGACGTTGCCACAGGGTTTGACTTGACGTTAGTTGTACCAGTCAAAGTCACAGCAATGAAGATAGACAGAATATATTGGAGTAGCACAGCCGGTCAGGCAGCATCTCCGGAGAAAAGCAATAGGTGATGTTTCGGGTCAAGACCCTTCATCAGACAAAGTTAGGCTCTGCAGGTGCAAGTAAGTAGTCAGAAAAACCATTGCAGCTTCAGCGATTATGAAACAATGGCATATTCAATTCAGGTGCAACAGGTTCACCCAACTAATCCAATGGAATTCTTATACCTTATGTAACATTATATTTAGTCACATATTCAGCCCAATAATGTAATCTCCCAAGAGGTGAAATACCAGTTAAAGTTCAACCAAAAAATTAGAAATTCTACTCCGACCTGATGAAAACTATTCCAACAGAATACGATACGATACAATACGATAGAACTTTATTCATCCCCGGAGGGAAATTGGCCTGCCAACAGTCATAAAACACAAAAAGGCACACGAAAACTTGAAATTAAAATTAAATTAAAAATGGAAAAAAAAAGAAAAAGACAAGCGATTGTTGGCTGGCTGCTGTGTGCACAGCACCTTAACCGGGGACAAAGGAACAAACAAACCGATCACAGGCTTATCCCTTGGACAGAGCATTCTAAACTAGAGTGCCCCCCCCCCCCCTCCGCCACACCAGGTCTCCCCTTATTCTCCCACCATCCCTCACGACATTCCCCACACGCGGATCCTCCATTTTACTTCACGGCTGAGCACCTGAGAATGTCTGAGCACCTACTTTTTACAGGAGGGGTATTTATTCCACCCACACTGAACTGAAACAGCTAAAAGAGTCAATTATTTTGCAAATCTGAGGCATGCCAATTTAGAACCTGCAATCTGGTTCCTGACTGAGGAATTAGGAAGGTAAAACCAAGTCCACACCAGATCAGAATGTAGAAACAAGGAACTACAGAGGAGTACAAAAAAAGATACAACATTCTGGAGTATTTCGGTGGGTCGTGCAGCATCCCCGAAGACCATGAATAGGTGACATATCAGGTCGGGACCTTTCTTCAGTCCAGACCTGAAATATCACCTATCCATGTTCTCCAGAGATGCTGCCTAACCCAGTGAGTCACTCCAGCACTTTGTAATTTTTTTCCATAGCAGATCAGGATTGCGTTCCTTTCCCATAGAACCTATTCATTACCATCTTCCCACTGGGCCAGCATTGATATTAATGAGGTTGAAAGGCTTCTCATTATGTGAAATATAAATCTTTCTTGGCACCCATGAATTAAAACCCAGCAAAATACCTTTCCCCTTTTACTATTATTTACTCTAAGGACAAGACTTGTATGTTGATTCAAATTAGTATGCAATCATGGAATATCTCTTTGTAAAGAAACAGCTGTGTGCAATAAATCAATAATGTCCAAAGGGAGGATTAAACAAATACAACATCTGGATTATTAGGTTGGAATCTGCTGTGAAAAATCATTTTGATTTTGGCATTACCCATAACAAGTAATAACACATATTTATGGGTGATATTTGAAATAATGTGAGGCATTTACAGATATGTTTGAGATGATACATTCCTACAAGAGCAACTCATTTTCTGAATACATAATTGTTGTTTTTTGAGCAAAAGCAAAATTCAATACAGTAAAATTCTTGAAACTATTTGCATAACTAGAATCATACACAATAAAACCAAATCTTTACAAATGTCAATAATGTTTAATCATCATATACTGCAGGACTGGAACTATGAAATTCTTACTTGCTGCAGCTTTCCAGGCACAATAATGCAATAACACAATCAAAACAATATATAATAATCAATGGTATAATAAATTATCAGTTATACTAGATAACCACCCATAACTGTGTAGCCTATTGTGCAACCTTTCTTCTGTCAATCTTAGTTTGGCATCTTTTCTATCAAAAAATGAATAAGAAAATGAATATTTACGTATTATTTTTGTACAAAACTGGATTATTTAGATACATATTGATTTTCTTCAACAACAAGAGCTTTGCCTTAGGAAGCAACCAGGATTCCAGGATTGCACCACCCTCCTCCAACACTTGACAACTGCTCTGCTCAGTGAGATTGCTATCTCTTCACCCTCATTCACAGGCCGTACTCAATCACAACGTCACCATCAGGTGGGCACCATTGTCTAAAAACATCAAATGGCTTCAACAAATATACAGACCTGCACAATCTCACATCCATAAATATACAGATGGCAATTTCAGTAGCAGACAGTCTAAGATGATATATCATCTTAAGAGATATATCATAAGATTTATCATAAGAGATTAGTGTGTAAACTTAAAGCAAACGGTATTGAGGGTTCAGTATTGATGTGGATAGAGAATGGCTGGCAGACAGGAATCAAAGAATAGGAGTAAACGGGTCCTTTTCAGAATGGCAGGCAGTGACTAGTGGGGTACCGCAAGACTCGGTGCTGGGACACCAGCTATTTACAATATATATTCATGATTTGGATGAGGGAATTGAATGCAACATCTCCAAGTTTGCGGATGACATGAAGCTGGGGGGCAGTGTTAGCTGTGAGGAGGATGCTAGGAGGCTGCAAGGTGAATTGGATAGGTTAGGTGGGTGGGAAAATGCATGGCAAATGCAGTATAATATGAATAAATATGAGGTTATCCACTTTGGTGGTAAAAACAGGAAAGTAGACTTTTATCTGAATTGTGGTCGATTAGGAAAAGGGGAGATGCAACGAGACCTGGGTTTCATGGTAGACTAGTCATTGAAAGTAGGCATGCAGGTGCAGCAGGCAGTGAAGAAAGTGAATGGTATGTTAGCATTCATAGCAAAAGGATTTGAGTATAGGAGTAGGGATATTCTACTGCAGTTGTACAGGTAGCAATGTTACAAAATGTTGAGATTTTAAAAATCAAGTCTACAATTTATCCCATCAGATAAAGCATACAAAGAAGTTTAATTTGACACCTACTTCACTTTCATATCTTCCGTATAAAAAAAGTTATGGCCATTTTCATACTCAGAAATTAGCATCTTGTTCCCTATTGATTTTCTATTGACTTAATACAAAAGCTGTGATCAAGAACAGTCTAAAGCCCATCATTTTATTAAAAATTTAGAGAACTGAAAGAAATGTTCAGTTATTATTGATTGAAGCATTCTGAAACAAGTATTAAACAATCTTGTTTGAAGATTAAACTGCAGATGCTGGAGAATCGAATTGTAGCTAATTCCAAAATCCAATTGGAGAAACTCATCGGGTGCTTAAGGCAGTGCATCTATAGGAGCGAAGGAAATAGGCAACGTTTACGGGCCGAAACCCTTCTTCAGACTGATCGGGCCAAATGGAAGGGATTTAGTGACAAGAATTGCTGGAAAAGGATGAGTTAAATTTCCTGAGAGTGGGATTTTTGGAGGAACAGCACCTCATATTCCGTGGTTAAGGGGACTCTATGGACCCCCGGGGCATGAACATCGAGTTGGATCTCCCAATTCTGTTAGTCCTTGCTGTCTCCTCCATAGAAATTAGGTTCCTCAGCTCCCCTGCGTCTCCTCCCACCCTCCAGCCTTCAATTGCTACTCCACTCTTTTTCCTTTCTTGTCCCCCCTGAATACCCCCCACCCCCCGATCAGTCTGAAGAAGGGTTTCGGCCCGAAACGTTGCCTATTTCCTTCGCTCCATAGATGCTGCTGATCCCCGCTATATCATAGTTTCTCCAGCTTTTCTGTGTAACCTCCACCTTAAACAATCTTACTTGGATGACCTGAAATTCAAGCATATAATTACAAGTTAGTAACCCAATTTGTAGAAAATTCCCTTTTTGATTTTTCCCTGGTTTTAGATCTAAACATCTATCTTTTCACCTGCTAGGAAAGATTGACCTCATTTTACATCCCTAGCCTAAGTGTCCACATTTAAGAAACCCTTTCCCACAAGAATTTCCAATAAAACATGATTTTTAAATCTCATTGACATGAATTTATAGGCCAAATGGAAGGGATTTAGTGTTCAGATTGCTGTCCCACATGACCATTTGCAATCAGCTTTTGAGAGTGGGATTTTACCCCAAAACGATCCCAGCTGGTTTGGAACGTTGCCCCATCGCACCAGTTTTGAAGCCCAACGGCATGGTCCCGATACTGTCCTGCTTGAGCATGGGCCCCCAAGTCAGCTATTCGGAACACAACATTTTGTAAAGGATCTTAAGAAGCCCTTATTATGTAAAAATAAACAACCGACCTTGCCTTGTGCCGACCCTACACTTAAGAACCACCTTCCGTTGTCTGCATGTCGCAGCTTTAGAGGATGAGCACACCATCCTACTATAACAATTAAATAACCCAATTTAGTTTAAAAATAGCTGCAGCGAATGAACCTCGTAGCGATTTTTCATCAGCAACTAGGCAGGCTGAACAACTTCGATTTCAATAACCTAAAGAAAATTGCATTTTAAACCCGCCCCCCCTCTCAAAGGCGTCAAAATCATGCACACGGGCAGCGGCAGAACTGCAGCGCCACTGAAGGTAAGTTTTGAAACATACCTAGTTCAGGGTCTTGGTGAGACCACACCTGGAGTATTGCGTACAGTTTTGGTCTCCAAATCAGAGGAAAGACATTCATGCCATAGAGGGAGTAGAGAGAAAGTTCACCAGACTGATTCCGGGATGTCAGGATTTTCATATGAAGAAAGACTGGATAGACTCTGCTGGCACTCATTAGACTTTAGAAGATTGAGGGGGGATTTATAGAAACTTACAAAATTCTTAAGGGGTTGGACAGGCTAGATGCAGGAAGATTGTTCCCGATGTTGGGGAAGTCCAGAACAAGGGGTCACAGTTTAAGGATAATACAGTTCATTGGCTATATTTAAGAGGGAGTTAGATGCGGCCCTTGTGGTTAAGGGGATCAGGGGGTATGGAGAGAAGGCAGGTACGGGATACTGAGTTGGATGATCAGCCATGATCATATTAGAAACATAGAAACATAGAAATTAGGTGCAGGAGTAGGCCAAATGGCCTCGGCCCTTCGATGCCTGCACCGCCATGGCAATGGAATATGATCATGGCTGAAAGAAATCCAACTCAGTATCCGTGAAGATTAGTTCACTCCATACCCCCTGATCCCCTTAGAATCCAAGGGCCAGGCATCCAACTCCCTCTGGAATATAGTCAATGAACTGGCCTCAACTACCCTCTGTGGCAGAGAGTTCCAGAGATTCACCACTCTCTGCGTGAAAAAGCACTCTCTGGAGATGTTGCTTATCCCGTTGAGTTACTTCAGCATTTTGTGTCCATCTTCGATGTAAACAGGCTGTTCTTTCCTGCACGAAAGGTAGAAAGGTATTAAGCTTTGTATCTATGCCACAAATTATTGATATTCAATGTAGATTTCTCCCAATTGTGTTACAGTTGCATGCTAAACAAGTGATTTGCTTTAGCTTTTCCATCCAGTTTGCCCTCAAACTAATCTTCACTTCCATTTCAACATGATCTACATTTCCTTCCATCAAAAATGTAATTTCCACTGCCATGATATATCATCTTCGTCCATCTGCTACTGAAACTGCCATCTGTATATTTTTCCCCTCTGAAATCAACCATTCCAGTTCTTTCCTGGGACACTTCCCATCCATAACTATCCAAAAACCAATAGCTTCACAATCCTACTGCCAGTGACTCTCTCCACATTGGTTTTGCCTATCTATCACACCTGCAATCAATCATTTTCAATCAATTTATTTTGGAGATACAGTACAGAAACAGGCTTTTCATCCCACTGAGTCCACACTGACCATCGATCATTCCTTCACGCGAGTTCTATATTAAAGATAAGCACAAAATGCTGGAGTATCTCGGTGAGACAGGCAGCATCTCTGGATAAAAGGAATGGGTGACGTTTCGGGTCAAGACCCTTCTTCAGACCGAGATCAGGGGAGAAGAAAATTAAAGGTTTGGAATGGTTAGTTTAAGAATAAGGAGTAAGCCATTTAGAACGGAGACGAGGAAACACTTTTTCTCACAGAGAGTGGTGAGTGTCGAATTCTCTGCCTCAGAGAGTGGTGGAGGCAGGTTCTCTGGATGCTTTCAAGAGATAGCTAGTTAGGGCTCTTAAAAATAGTGGAGTCAGGGGATATGGGGAGAAGGCAGCAACGGGGTACTGAATGGGGATGATCAGCCATGATCACATTGAATGGCGGTGTTGGCTCGAAGGGCCGAATGGCCTACTCCTGCACCTATTGTATCTATTGTCTATTGTATCTATTGTAAAATGAGAGAAATGAAAGGGGACAAAGATATATATGTGCATTTTCATATCCACTCCCTGCACACTAGGGGCAATTTAGAGAGGCCAATTAACCTTCAAACCTGTTTTGGATTTGAGAGGAAACCAGAGCACCCAAAGGAACCCCACGTAGTCACTGCGAGAAAATGTAAACTCCACACAGATAGCATCAGAGGTCAGGAATAAATGTGAGTCTCTGGCTTTGTAAGGTAACAGCACCACCAGCTGCACCACTGGGCTAATTTAAAATTAGCACTTCCTAAAATTTAAATACACAATATACAATAGGTGCGGGACTAGGCCATTAGGAACTCTGAACCAGCACCGCCATTCAATGTGATCATGGCTGATCATCCACAATCAGTACCCCGTTCCTGCCTTCTCTCCATATCCCCTGACCCCACTATCTTTAAGAGCCCTATCAAGCTCTCTCTTGAAAGTATCGAGAGAACCGGCCTCCACCGCCCTCTGAGGCAGAGAATTCCACAGACTCACAACTCTCTGTGTGAAAAAGTGTTTCCTCATCTCCGTTTTAAATGGCTGATCTCTTATTCAAGTCAAGTCAAGTCACTTTTATTTATATAGCACATTTAAAAAACAACTCTCATTGTCCAAAGTGCTTTACATCAGTGGAGGCACTAACGTTATACAACAGTGGTTCATAGATTAAATACAAACATCACTGCATACATATAGCCCTCGCTCAGAGGACGTTAAGAAAGGCTTGGGAATAGAGATGAGTTTTAAGTCTTGACTTAAAGGAGTCGATGGAGGGAGCAGTTCTGATGGGATGCTGTTCCACAGTCAATAAAGATTATATGCATCTGTAAAATAGAAAGATTAAACGAGAACTCACCGTTTGAAGTTTGATCTTTATTTTATGAGAAGTTTAAGTGAGAGATTACATTAAAGAACCTGCCTGCCCGAATGCGCGTCAAACTTCAAAGCAACTGCATGAAAACACAGACCACTTGCACCAAATTAAACTATAGAAAGATTAATAACGCTTGATTTTCCGAGATTCAGGGTTGGGAGTGGAGTCTCTCACTCCAACTTCTCATAAAATAAAGATCAAACATCAAACGGTAAGTTCTTGTTTAATCTTTCTATTTTATATCGAAGTCTCGTGATGAGACTACGTGAAATCTTCGAAGCTCTGTGGTTTCATGCAGTAAACCAATCTGTATGTGAAAACACTAAACAGATAAACCATAAATGATAGAAAAGACATGGGCCATTAACAACATGATGCTATCTTTACATACATGTACATTGCCCTTAATTGGACCACAGTCCCAATTGCCTTTGGGTCGGGCAATAGCTCATGCAACACTGTTCAGAATTCTATCTGCAACCGTCCAGGCATGTTCAACAAAATGTTATAACTTCTGAAAGTGCGCTTATCTGAGCTTCCTGCTGTTGCAAGAAAGTGATCAAAGGGGAATATCCATTCTATTGGCTGCTGACGAGCCAGCCACCCTGGTAGAGTGGGACTTGAAATGATTTGCATTCACTCCTGCTTTCAGCTGCTTACACACTATCCATCTTGAAATAGTCTGCACCAACAATCTATTGTGAAACTATTATATCATTATTGAGAAACTTTTCCTTCATCTCATAGGTTCTTAGTAAACTCAGTGGACCTTTTTACATAATAAACAACCCCAATCTCCAATCTGGTGGGTATGCTGTCAACTCCAACTTGTACTCAACTGTGCCTGTTTTGCTTTATGAGTTCATTCACATAAAATGCTACCCTCTTGTCAGATATGACCGAGAGATCCAGACGGAGATTGTGTAAAGACTATGCTCTTCTTGCTGAAATCAGTCATAAGCATGACTAATTTAAGGGCAACTGCTCCAACGTTAGGGATATAGCTGATGATAATCTGCATAAAAATGTATACTGATTACACATTCCACACTGCTTTGTATCGAGGCTTGAGAGTGTTCATATAAAAGACACATTCCATAAGCTTAGTCAACAGTGGGTGAAAACCAATCATTTATTGTCCCACAGTACCAGATACAACGACAACACAGTACGAGCAGTGTTAATTGCACTATAACAAAGTCGCTTCTCTTAAACCCAAACTGAAAGAAAACCACAAACCTCTGCTACTTCTGTTTAAAAGTAGCTTGCATGTGTCTCTTCACAAAACTTTCCATACAACCATGCAGTGATAGATGCACGAGAAATAGGTTGAACTAGCCACTGCTCGTGTCTTCGAGCAAATATAGGAGCTTCTTTCAGTAAACTTATTTACAATGGAAGCCATGGTTGAGGAGGCCAATTTGGCACTACTATAATTCATGTTGCCTCATCTTGAATTATCTTAGGAGGCATCTACTGATAAATACCTGAGTCTTATCTGTGTGAGACATATCTGCAGAGTTTATGACAAAACCTAAATATGTAATAGATAATGCTGGTTCCAGTATGGACTTTCCTGGATGAATAACAAACACTAGATATTCAAGGAGTGCCTTGGTTGCTGAAACAGCTAACTGTGACACCTGATCTCTTCCCTACAATAAGCATGTCCTCTATAAACTCCATGACAAAATGCCCTTTAGATCTGGGTAACGCAACATTGACTTTAGAATCTTTGTAAATAGCCTAGGGCTGAAGTCAACTCCTTAGGTAGAGCCTAGCATTTCCACATCTGGCCTTGCCAGATAAACCTTAGATATCCTGTGACTCTCGTGTATTGATATAGAAAAGTATGCATCTTCGAGATCAATTGAGGCCCTAAAGCAATCCTCTGAAATCAGCTATTTTGCTGAATGAAAATTATCCTTCTTAAAATGGTTATACCAAGCACATGTTCAGACTAGGCAAATCCTTGAATGATTTGGCATCCTCCACTTTTCTTCAACCGTGAAATTACATTAGATATATACCCCTCTTGTTCATGGACAGCCTGCTCTTCCTTTTGTGAAATTACTCTATTTCAACTTGGATAGCCATAGTTTCCTCTTTAGACCGTATGTACGGAATTCTTGACCTCTTGCTGTGGAGGAAATTATTCAGCCAGAAACTGAATCTTATAACCGTTTATGATTTGTAAAATGGAAAGATCGAAGATTATCTGTCCCCACCTGTTCTTGAACCGTCTCAACCTGTCTCTGGCTTGAATATCATCAGCACATCACACGTGACTGATGGAATAATATTCGTATCCCTCAACGGCCTCCACCTCATTGTTGCTTTGCTGTCCATGATGAGACAGACGATGGCTGTAGATGTGATCAAGGCAGTTTCTAAGAAAGCACTTGCTATAAAAAACACCAATGCTGCCAATAAAATAAGAGACAAAAGGTGATTATCACCCCCCGCCACCAACATCCAGCAACACCTGAGACTGACACTACCAAAAATGGCCTTAGGCAATAGACAATAGACAATAGGTGCAGGAGTAGGCCATCCGACCCTTCGAGCCAGCACTGCCATTTAATCCGATCATGGCTGTTCATCCTCAATCAGTACCCCGTTCCTGCCTTCTCCCTATATCCCCTGACTCCGCTATTTTTAAGAGCCCTATCTAGCTCTCTCTTGAAAACATCCAGAGAACCTGCCTCCACAGCCCTCTGAGGCAGTGAATACCACAGGCAGATAATCAATACAGTCAACTGACCCTAGACTTTGCTCTGTCCCTTTGGCTCATGCATCATGGCCTGCTGGGGAATGATACTGAGTATGTGGAGTGCACTGCCTCCATGGTGAGCGCTAAAAACCTGCGAATAAAAAGCCCTCTGGCTTGGTTTTAATTGTGTAAGCCTGGTGCTCTAACCAGCCTCAGTGTAGCGGTATCTGCCACTCGTTTGGTAGGGATAATATGCATGCAGGCAAATGGGTGTCTTACCCACAAAGGGTGTCTTTATCATACCCACCACAGTCTGGAATTCCTCTTGCAAGTGTTTTACTTGCTAGCCCAAGTCTTCTCCAAAGAGATACTTGCAGAATGCATATACTAGCCTTGCACAAAATTAGTATATATTGAATTGATCTCAGGCCTATACCATCCTAGCACAATTGAGTTTAGACTGTGCATTGCACAAAAGTGCAAAGCCGTCTACTGCAATATGACAGCTGAGTTCCCTCCACTGACATTGCAAATGCCATAATCCTTCTTTGAGAATTCTTTGAACTCGCCAGAGTTTAAAGCCTTTTGAATTTGTTTTACCCTTCAGATAGCCCCAAATGGTGGCATTAACCTATGGGCCTCCAGTGTCTGGCAGAAACCAGGACTTGCATACTATCCAGCAGTGTCCTGCACAATCTTCTCAATCAACTGACGAGGTCAAATAACCAATGCTACTTGCCAGTTCTTTCTCTAACGGTTCTATTATCCCCGAAGGGATGGCAAATTTAGTCACAAGTGCCAGCAGATCCTTATGGGACTTGAGTTGAAGCATATCATCCACTTGATGTGGGAATTCAAGTTCACTGTCAACTACCTCACAGTTTCCACGAATAATCCTCAAAACACCCCTCCTCAGAGTGGGAGATATCATAATGCAACGCTGAACCAGGTATTGCTGCCGCAGACCTCAGACTGGAACTACCTGTCTCAGTTGCCAGTGTGCACAACACATTCCCTTCGACCAGTCTCACAATCAGTATTTCCAGTATTGAGAGCCTACAGATGATTGCTATATTGCTATATTTAAGATTGCTATACTTAAATATTGTTATATTTAAGAGGGAGTTAGAAGTGTCCCTTGTGGCTAAAGAGATCAGGGGGTATGGAGAGAAGGCAGGTACAGGATACTGAGTTGGATGATCAGCCATGATCATATTGAATGGCGGTGCAGGCTCGAAGGGCCGAATGGCCTACTCCTGCACCTATGTTCTATGTTTCTCTGTTTCTATCCTCAATGGATGTTGAGGCAGTACCTTCCTGCACAATATTGTCCTTTTGGGCATTTTGCCGTTTTGGCCCTGGCCTACCCTGAACTTGTGTCGCCAAACTCCTCCTTTACGGAGTTTTTACTTTTTACCATTATGATTTTTAAAAATTTACTTTTATTTTTTTAATTTTTTATTTTTACTATTTTTTTTAAATTTTTTTATTTTTACAACATGAACCTGCAAGTCAGGTAAAAATGCTACATGCCAGTCGGCCTTTACTGGTTTACATATCCCCGAGAGGATGGCAAATGATGTTCCAGCGTGCAACTGATATAATTTAGCATGTGTTGAGGGAATCCCCATACTCCCTGCCTCTGACCAGGAGATATCCTCAAATATCTGAGTTTAACTGCCTCTATCAATGAAATGCACCTTCCTCACTCTTGTGAGCAGCCTGATAACCTCAATCATAGATGTTGAGGCAGTGCTTCCCTGGCCAATATGTTTAATTAGGTCCTCCAGTTTCAAGTTGGTCCACCCTGAACCAGGGTAGACAAGCTGCTCCTTCTGGAAGCTTTTACAGAGATTGCTGTGCAGTCCACCCTGCCAGCGTCTCTGAGCCCGGTTCCAACAAGCTGCTCCATTTTGGAACTTTCAACGGTTGCTGTACAGGCCATCCTGACAGTGTCTCTGAGACCGGGTCGCCAACCTGCTCTTTTTCAGAGCCAGTGGAAGGTATTAGACAGACTATGCTGCCAGTGCTTCCAAGCCCGGGTCGCCAGGCTGTTCCATTTCGGAGCTTTCACAGAGGTTAGTGAGCAGACCTTTACTGCCAGCGTCTACGAGCCCGGGTCGACCTCCTTATCGGTTCCTTTTGCAGGCCATGCCTGTCCATTTCTTCAGCCCAACGCTTGCCAAACTGCTCCCTTTCTGAGCTTTAAACGGACATTGCTGTGCAGGTCGTGCCTGCCAGTGTCTCTGCGCCCGGTGGGACAGGCTACTCCTTCGGAGCATTGGTGGAGCTTATTGTGCAGGTCAAGCCTGCCAGTTCTCCGAGCCTGGTGCAACAGGGTGCTCTTTTGGAGTCTTGGTGGAGCTTATTGTGCAGGTCGAGCCAGCTAGTTTACTCCGAGGCTGGCTGCCTGCTCCACTTCCGGAGCCTCAATGGCGGTAGCTGTACAGGTCGTGCCTGTCAGCCTCTCCGAGCCCACTGCAGCTATTTTCGGAGCCAGCTTATCTGCCGGAGCATTTTCGAATGCCTCCGAATCCCATGCCACGCGACGACGTATTGAAGAGCATGCAGGCTGGTGGGTTCTTCACGTAGTCTCATCAGGAGACTTCGATATAAAATCTCTTTCACCACTGCATTTCCCTGATGAGTCTGTTCATCTAACTTAGACTTCACTGCTTTGCCTTCACCCATATTCAGTGGGATATTAGACTATATTCATGAAAGTTGGATATGACCTTATCAGCGGGCAATATTTCTGCCTCTAGCTGAGTCAGAAGATTTCATTGAAAACCCACTACAGTTTTTAGTTGATATATGCAAGCTAGTGACACCTTCATTAGAACTACAATGTTCTTAAGCATTATTTTAATGTAACAAATCTACTATCATCTGAATTATAGTCTTTTCATAATTCCTTTATTCTTGCAATGGTGAAATATTTAATTACTCTTGAACTGGCTTATGCGTTTGGCTGGGACTATTATCTGGATAAATCTATCATTAACCACTGAGCGCAGGCTCAGTGTTTTAGTCGCATAGATAAAATAATGAATAGGTATTTCTCCTTCAAACCAAGACATCTACAGAACTTATGACCTCTTATATATCATTGTACAATAATTTAAAAAACTATTAATTACTGAACTATTGATCAAGATTAAATATATTACACCTTTACATGAGCGGTGAGAAGAGTTATAACCCAGGTGGAATGACAAGGGGCAGAATAGATGGGCAGCAATTAAGATCAAATTATGCTCCCTTTGTATCTACATTAGATAAAATAATGCTTTTGCAAAAGCAACATTAACAGAGAATGGGCCAGGCTCATGACACCAATTACAATTTTGCTCTATGATCCATTGATCTAACCAATCAGCCCTCAGTTGAGACTGAAGCCTTAGAAACTGGGAGTTGTATATTTGCACAGTTGGTCATGAGCTATACACTTCTAGTTTCCTAGGGATAAGCTTGGAACAGAAGGTGGCATGGTGGTGTAAATTGCTCGTTCTAAGCTTCCCCCCAGTAGTTTCAGTGAAAAACCACTGAATCAAGGACTTGCGCAACTAATCTTTATTTTGACAAAACACATTGCAGTTCAACTACTATACCTAACCACCACGGTTTCAATCCTCGTATCTGACTGATCAAGCCCTCTAGGCCTCACTCAGAGACACCCCAGAAGGTCACGCAATCCCAAGCGTTCTCCCAGAAGATCAACACAGGATCTCATGGCAGTGGACTTTTATAGATCCCTGGACCTTGAGGGGCCGAACCACATGGAGGTGGTCCCTTTACAATCCAATACAGATATCGATTAACCCCATACATGACAGGCATTTCATAACCCAATAATACAGTGGCTAATACATTGTATAAGAAAGAAAGCTCTAGAAGGAAGCAAACAGGGCATCTTACATGCTTGCCTCCATCGGACAATGTATTGAGTACAAGAGTTGGGCTATTGCATTGCACGTCCAGCACAGTGGCACAGCGGTAGAGTTGTTGACTTATAGGGCAAGCTACTCAGTCTGGATTGTAATTGGGGAATAGGGTAAGGCTTAGAACAAGCAAAGCAGCTGAGATTACTGAGTTCATCAGATTGTTAAGGGATGTTCAGGACTGTTATCAAATGGTGGAAAATCAGAACTGGAGAATGGGATTTATAGATCACAGGCTGTCATCTGCAGGGCTATTGAGTGGAGAGGAAATTCATTTAGTGTAAAGGAGGGCTATGGTGGGAAAACCCAAGGTCATTTTGCCTCAGAGGTGGGCACTGTGGTTAATCAGACTTTGTTTCCAGTGAGGGTCCAAAGTGACATTATGGAGAAACATGGACAAACCTATCCCACAAAGTTCCGAAGAGTCTGCTTTATAAGCAGCGATATCCTGCTATACACCCCTGTACTATGCACCTCATACAGGAGCTCCAAGGGTGACTGATGTAAGGAAAGACTCTCTCAAATATCTGAAGTGACACAAAAAAACCTGTAGGATTGTGGATTGCTTAATACTTATAATAAAAGCATTATACACTTAATATTCCACAAAATATTATTTTGCTAACAATAATAAGAATAATGTGATAATGTATCGATTGGTTGATAGTTTTATTCGCTCTTTGTTTAATCATTGTGATTCTAATAATGATACTTAATTGCTCCACAATCTACAAGATCAGCTCTGCATTAAAGATTGCATTTCTAAAATCATACTGTATCTGTTTGAATCCTCCTCTTGCATTGTGCTCTGCCAAATGTATTGTAGTCTTTTATCATTCCTGACATCGCCTCGCATTGTATTTATATTCATTTGCTTAGAGCACCCATCTGTCACATAATTTTAACAGATTTCAACTGTTGCTTTAAGGTTGATATGATTTCAACTGAGAGGCAAAAACATGCCCTAACCCTCTTAAATTTTAGTATGCGATGAAGAAATAGAGTTTTAGAGTCAAAAGAATCATTATATATGCTGAAATGCTGAATATGAGAGCTTTTTGTGCTGGCTATTAATACAAACTGATGGAATTTGTTCAGGAATTCAGTCATAAACTTTACTGTGTTAACATTTGCTTCCTTTAATCAATCGATCATTTGGACTGACCATGCCAATTCCCGTGTTAATAATATGCATCACTTGGTTTTCACAATCTTTCTTCTCTACAGTCCTGAAGGTATTGACCTCTCATTGAAGCATAGATCAATGTCCATTGGACATGGTCCACTACCTCAACTATTATTCATGACATAGCGTTGACAGTGTGTGTCAAAGGGCTATTTGACTTGACATTTGAACCTAATCCAATCCTCATCAATATCTTCTAATGTGCGCAGTTCTCCAGGAACAGCTGCTATGTGTCAGTGGTGGAGGGAGTGAATATTTGGGGGTGCTAGAACAGTGACAATCAAGTGGGGTCAGCCGAGATGAGAAATCTAACCTGGAACTATTCAGGATAGGAGTCAGTGTGTAATCAGGAAGCCCTTTTGTTTCATTTTACAAACTTCAAATCAATCACAACACTGAAAAGCAATGGACCTATTCATTGCTCACATGTCAACAAAGAAATCATTGCAATGTAGTTAGTAGGAAGAAAGTTCAGATACAAGTTATTTGCTCTCAATATCACAGGCTGTGAAACATCTCTGTAATGGAAACATTGCTTTAATATTTTAGATTTCATGTATTATATGGAATTATATTAGATATTACTCAGTCCACTCTGGTGTTATTAGATCCAAAAGACACAAATTGATTTTTTTAACATGAAAAATATTACAATCTGCAAAATGTACAATCCAAAATTTAGCCCTAAAAATGCACTATTAGACGTACAAGTTATTTTCCAAGTATTATATTCATGTTTCCAGAAAATTAATCATCACATTGATATAGCTGGCTCGTTCGTCTTGGTTCAGTTCAGTTCAGTTTAATTTATTGTCATGTGTACCGAGGTACAGTGAAAAGGGTTTGTTACATGCTAACCAGCCAGCGAAAAGACAATACATGATTACAATCGAGCCATTCGCAGTGTACAGATACATGATAAGGGAATAACGTTTAGTGCAAGGTAAAGCCATTAAAATCCGATCAAAGATAGTCTGATGGTTGCCGATGAGGTAGAGAGTATCTCAGTACTGCTCTCTCATTACGGTAGGATGGTTCAGTAGCCTGATAACAGCTGGAAAAAAACTGTCACTGATTCGGGAGTATGACTCTCACTACAGATGCGAGAGATCCAGGGTTCAAATCCCAGATGAGCACGATTTCAAAGGTAAGTAAGTAAGTTTTATTTATATAGCACGTTTTAAGTCAACTCGCATTGACACCAAAGTGCTTTACATAAATTAAATAATAAGTTCCATTACAAACCATAGAAAAAGGTTAAAAAAAAAGGAATAAAATGGACACAACACATTATAGAGTTCAACACAAACGTCCCCCCACAGCAGAATCAAAACTTTCCACTGTGGGGAAAGGCACCAGAAAGTTAAGTCCTCTTCCTCTGTGAAACACCCGAGGTCGGGGCCCATTTGTGGCCGTGCAGCCAGTCCGATGATTTTCAGGGCCCTCTTGCCGTGAAGATGGAACTTTGGCGTCGGGTGAAACATTCCTCAGCGGCTTGGAAAAGTCTGGAGCGGCTGCCTCCTCCCCGGAGACCGGGGCACTCGTAGCCCTCAGGCCGCTCCGGTTGGAGCTCAGGCCCCGGCAAACTCGAACCCTGGCTCTGCGGCGCTCCAAATCCAGCGTCGCCCGCGGCCGGACGCCCGCAGCCCCAACTCCGCGATGTTTGGATCAACGGCCACAGCGCTCCGGAACTTACCGCACGGCGACCCGGAAAGGTATCGCCCGCTCCATGTTGGTATCCCAGCGCTGCGCCACCGCCGCCGAAGCTGTAGTCCCGGCCGGTCCCGACAGAAAACGCCGCTCCATTCTCGATGGTAAGCCGCGAGGATGGGGCGAAGAAGCAGCTTGGAGGGACGCTGCCTCTCCGACCAGGTAGGTGACTAAGAAATAAAGTTTCCCCCTTCCCCACCCCCACCCCCCACATAGAAGACCTCCACTAACATTTTTTAACAGGACTTAAAATAAAATAAAATAAAAAAAGGTGTAGAGACGGACTGCGGGCAGGCTGCCATACACAGACGGCTCCCACTCCCGCACATCCGCCATCTTTCAATGGTGGCAGATTGGTGCAGCTGGTAGAGCTGCTGCCTCAAACCCTGACCTCGAGTGCCATCTGTGTGGGATTTATACATTCTCCTAGTCTTCTTCTTATCGAGTCCACACACAAGATTACAAGTTGTTCAGCCAGAGCTGAACACACTTCTCGGCATCTGCATACAATGGTGTCTGCCTTGCGCTTCTTGTGCGTCTTGTGCATGGTGGTGGAAAGATTGGTGAAAACAGGGCCATGACATGAATGCTCTTTCCTTGACCCCATTCTCCCAGTGATCACTTGGGTTTCCTGGGGGGGTTAGCATCTGGCAGCCAGGAGAGGGGGACGGCCTCTTGTGGAGTCTGTCAGGGAGGGGGGGCGAGCGTCCTGCAGCTGGGGGAAAAGGACGGCTTCGGGCGGAGGGTGTCGTGGTCCGATGGGGAGGAGTGTACTGCAGCGGGGGATGGGGTCGGCTTCAGGAGGGGGTTGTCGGGGGCGGGTGGGGAGCGTTCTACAGCCGGGGAGAGGAGGACGCCTTCTGGCGGGGGCTGTCAGTGGGGAGGAGGACGATCAGATGAGGAGGGGGATGAGGAGGGGGATGACTTCAGGCAGGGGCTGTCGGGAGCCGGTGGGTGGGGGGATAAGGTAGCCTACCACTGCTGTGACCAACTGCAGCTCTGGCCTGCGACTGCTTGCCGCTGGCATGGGGTACTGCTGCAGTGGCCTGCCGCTGCCATGGCCTTCTGCAGTCATGGCCTTCTGCAGTCATGAACTTCCGCTGCTGCCGCCCACCAGCTTCAAGAAAGGGGGGGGGGGGAGCATTCTGCAGCTGAAGACAGCGACGGCTTCAGGCGGGAGCCGGTGGGGGAGAAAGCATCGTGCAGCTGGGGACGGCTTCAGGCTGGGGTCGTGCGGGCATGGGGGAGCATCCTGCAACCATGGGAGGGGGTGGGGTTTAGGCAGAGGCAAGTGGAGGGAGCTTTCTGGAGGGCTAGTATGGGTGTTGTGGGCCGATGGGACTGGTTTCCAGGGAGCTGATATGCACATTTTGGGTCAAATGACGTTTTCTTGGACTAGTCCTGCAGATGGGGATGGGGGACGCTTCATTTGGGGGAGGGGACGGCTTCAGGCAGGGTCCGGTGGGGGGTGGGGGGGGGGGGTGGTGGGTGACTGGAGCGCTGCCTGTGGGTCTGCTGCTGGGTGGGGGGGGGGAGTGTGCAAGGGGAGGGGGATGGGTGTGCGTTGGCGGGTGTAGTGTGCCCCGCCAGCACCTGGCCCTGCCAGAGCCCGGACCCCTCTCTTCCCCAGGATCTTGAGCTTGCACCAGTCGTCATCGCAGTCAGACAGGCTCCGCACACTGGGCCGGCTTCTGGACTCACTCACGACTTTTGGACTCACTCACTGACTCACAGCTTCTGGACTCACTGACTCACGGCTTCTGGACTCACTACTGATTGACTGACTCACGGCATCTGGACTTACTGACTTAATGACTCATGGCTTCTGGACTCACTAAATGATTGACTGACTCATGGCTTCTGGACTCACTGACTGGCTGACTCACGGCTTCTGGACTCACTGACTGACTCTTGGCTTCTGGACTCACTCCCAGCTTCTGGGCTCACTCACTCCTGGCTTCTGGAATTAGCACGGCCTCTGGGGCTTTATTTTCCACTCCCCAGAGATTGACAGCGGGTGCCGGAAGGGTCGTTGCCATCCTGGCGACTGACAGGAGAGAAGGCCAATCTGCTGAGCTTATAGAAACATAGAAACATAGAAGCATAGAAATTAGGTGCAGGAGTAGGCCATTCGGCCCTTCGAGCCTGCACCACCATTCAATATGATCATGGCTGATCATCCAACTCAGTATCCCGTACCTGCCTTCTCTCCATACCCCCTGATCCCGTTAGCCACAAGGGCCACATCTAACTCCCTCTTAAATATAGCAAATGAACTGGCCTCAACTACCCTCTGTGGCAGAGAGTTCCAGAGATTCACCACTCTCTGTGTGAACAAAGTTCTTCTGATCTCGGTTTTAAAGGATTCCCCCCTTATCCTTAAGCTGTGACCCCTTGTCCTGGACTTCCCCAACATCGGGAACAATCTTCCTGCATCTAGCCTGTCCAACCCCTTAAGAATTTTGTAAGTTTCTATAAGATCCCCTCTCAATCTCCTAAATTCTAGAGAGTACAAACCAAGTCTATCCAGTCTTTCTTCATAAGACAGTCCTGACATCCCAGGAATCAGTCTGGTGAACCTTCTCTGCACTCCCTCTATGGCAATAATGTCCTTCCTCAGATTTGGAGACCAAAACTGTACGCAATACTCAGGTGTGGTCTCACCAAGACCCTGTCCAACTGCAGTAAAACCTCCCTGCTCCTATACTCAAATCCTTTTGCAATGAAAGCTAACATACCATTCGCTTTCTTCACTGCCTGCTGCACCTGCATGCCTACCTTCAATGACAGGTGTACCATGACACCCAGGTCTCGCTGCATCTCCCCCTTTCCCAATCGGCCACCATTTAGATAATAGTCTGCTTTCCCGTTTTTGTCACCAAAATGGATAACCTCACATTTATCCACATTATACTGCATTATTATGATTTTTAAACCTTCATAACATTTGTAATATTCCACCGATCAGAGCAAATCCTGAAGCGCTTTGAGCACAGGAGAACGGCGAGTAAGATGATGAAAAATCGTAGTGCTATCGGTACCATTTTTGCACAAATTTAAAAACAACGCAAACCGGAAGAGGACAAGATGACAGTTCTAGTTTAGTATAGATAGATATACTCAAATAAATGAACATTTACTAAATTAGAAAATATTACACTTTACCATCTGTAATTGAGATACAAACAATTGTATATTTTTTGTTTTAAAATGTTGTAGACATTTATCCAATTGGCAACCTTTTGCAAATGAACACGCACACACATAATGCGCACACAACACATATGCTTGCCTGCAGGCACACACAAATACGCACATACGCACACACACACACATTGTTCGATTCAATTGGGCTAGATTTAAAGGGGACGTGAGCTGTGAGTTTGGTTGGTATTCATAGTTCTGATGAAAAGTCAGCAAACTGAATATTTTTTTAGCCTGTCGTACCGATACTTCATGCTCCCTCCACTTGCCCCTGCCTAAACCCCACCCCCTTCATTACTCCCAGCATTTACAGATCTAATTAAAAAATCCAATATTTCTCAATATTTTAGGATGCAAATTACCTGAATTTTAAGTTTTGGAAATTTTACCTGATCATGATTTCTTTCAGGTCTTGATCATGTCTTATTTTGATGGTGAATGTGTATTCTGTAATTTTCATAAACAATGATTGATTTCAACAACAGTTTCAAAATTGCAGTTGTCTCATCCTGTTAGGCACCTGTGATATGGGATTTAAGAAAATTGATCAACTTTCTGTGAGAGAAATGAACTATGCCGTTCCAGGCAGGAGGTATTTTTAAATAAATTATATAATCTGGTGATAACCAGGTGAACTTTGGTGCCCAGGAATATCCCAGGGACCTCTGATTGCATTACCACAACTCTTCCCATGTAACTCTATTGAATGAAACTCTGCATAGGGAGGGGAAGATCACCAAACCCACTGCTAGGTGCCTGTGGTGGACATAACAACAATGGATCTCAATGTGTGATATTCTCTTAACTAATTACAAGACAAATTAAGGCGGAAAAAGCAATAGCGCGTGCTCAATAACTGAGAATGTTCACACTCCGATATAATTTTAAAAGAAAACCCATGATTATACGTGAGAACGTGAGAAAGGGGTTTTAACACTATCCTATACACACTAGGGACAATTTACAATTAACCTCCAAACCTGTTTGTATGTTTTAATTTAGTTCAGTTTAAAGAGAATAGCGCTGAAACAGGCCCTTTGGCCCATCGAGTCTGTTCTGACCAGAGATCCTCGCATGCTAACACATACCCTACTCACACCAGGGACAATTTACATTTACACCTACAAACCTGCGCGTCTTTGGAGAGTGGGAGGAAACCGGAGCACCCGGAGAAAACCCATGCAGGTCACGTGGAGAAGGTACAAACTCCGCACAGACAGCACCCGTAGTCGGGAACTCGGTTCTAGGGCCCTGAGAGACCGGTGTGCCACCGATCTGCCCAGGCCCACTCAGTGCTGTATCTCTTTAAAAATGCTCCTCTGAATTCAGATTTGGCGATGAGTCCTAACCAAACCTGTTTTGTTATAAGTGGGGTCTAATTGAATTTGTGGGATGTTGCTGCAACTTAACCCTGTCATTAAAAGCTCTCTCACTCTTATTTTCACCGCTTCTTCATCACTTCCATTGGCCTCAGACAAACTATATTTCAATTTGTATCCTTGCTAATTCTTCAAAGGTAACAAGCTAAATCCATGCTGCTGCCCACAGAAGCTGTAGTGTTCTAGCCTGGTTATTGGGGGGGGGGGGAATGAAACCTTTCACTGGAAGAAGATTCATTTTTTTGCATTTTAGGGATAAATGAACTGTGTTAAGCCAAGCTGGCTCGTAATGCAATGGGGTGTGTTACTTGGGTGGGTTTGTGGGCGGATGTACACTGTCAGCTTATTGTCCATGTGTATGTTTCAGGGCGAGACCCTTCTTCAGTCTGAAGAAGGGTCTCGACCCAAAACATCACCCATTCCTTCTCTCCAGAGATGCTGCCTGTCCCGCTGAGTTACTCCAGCATTTTGTGTCCACCTTTGATTTTAAACCAGCATCTGCATTTCTTTCCTACACAATATTCTTAGTGTTGTCTTGTATTAAGAATAATGAGTAAGCCATATAGAACGGAGACTAAGGAAACACTTTTTCACACAGAGTGGCAAGTCTGTGGAATTCTCTGTGGAGGGTGGTGGAGGCAGGTTCTCTGGATACTTTCAAGAGATAACTAGATAGGGCTCTTAAAAATAGTGGAGCCGGGGGATATGGGGATGCGGGAACAGGGTACTGATTGGGGATAATCAGCCATGATCACATTGAATGGTGGTGCTGGCTCGAAGGGCTGAATGGCCTACTCCTGCACCTATTGTCTATTGTCTATACTTGAACTTTCGACTGTTAGTTGGATATTCTCTGTGAAGCACACCCGACACACAGCCTTGCTCAAACAGCAAGACATCAAAAGAAATGTTGAAGAACCTCAGTTGCTGGTTTATAAACAAAAATTTAGGTGAGTTGGGCTTTAGTATTGCTACAATCAATCTATAGCCTCACATGTCTTTGGTTATTTAAAATGAAAACTGGGAAAGGCATGATTCAGATAATAATCCATGTGTCCAACCGCCCAATCTGCTTTCCATTTAGTATGGTTTCATATCATCATCAGCAGCAGTCACTCGAAACGAGCATGACTGTTCTCTCATGGAGGATGCATGTGTGTGACTTTGTTTAACGTGGGGGACTGGTGCACAGACAGCCACCACATGGTCCTTGACAGATCTGGGTCATAATCCAGTGGCGTGGAATCCAAGACGACCGGGGACCCTTTTCTGTTGCAGCCTTCATCCACCTTCCCAGCCGTTGTGATGCTCCACTAAAGTCAGCCATCCACATGACATAGGAATTTCAGTTCTCAATTGAACACGGGCCAATTTTCAATGCAAGATAGTATCTTTTCTGCATCTGACCATTAACATCATGTGTAGAAAATGGGACTGACTTATCTGATTTTTGCCACATTAAGTGATTTGTGTTATTGAGGATAAAAACTATTCTTGGAGCTAACAACAACAATAGAAAAAAGTCTTCCCAGAAACTTTGCCAATGAAAATAATGTAATTATATACTTTTGTTGTCCAAATAAGGCAGCTTTTAAAACAGTAGGTGAAAGGCGGGTATTTATCCTCATATACAATGTATTTGTCAATACATCAACAGAAAGATATACTTTCCAATCAGTCACATAAATTCTGGTATAGGAACAGGTACTCGAGTCAACACTTTGGGTTTCATCACTTTGGGTTTTATCACCCTCACTGTAATATCATCAAACAGAACAAGGGCATTAATCCCCCCCCACCCCCCAATCCCCCCCCATCCCCCCCCATCCCCCCCCCCCCCCCCCCCCCCCCCCCCCCCCCCCCCCCCCCTTTGGCTGTTGATAAAATAATATTTATGAAGTCATTGAGTCGTACATCGTGGATCCAGGCCAACCAACATCCCATCTGCCGTGCTTGGCCCATAACCTTCTAAACCTATCCCATCCACGTACCCATCCAAATGTCACTTCAATGATATGATAGTATTTGCCTCAACTACCTCCTCTGGTGACTTGTTCCATATAGCCATCACCCTCAGGTTCCTATTAAATCTTAACCGCCCCCCCACCACCCTCACCTTAAACCTATGTCCTCTGGTACTCTGGGCAAAAGACTGTGCATTTAACCAATCTATTCTTCTCTTGATTGTGTACACCTCTATAAAATCACCCCTCATCTTCCTGTACTCCAAGGAATACAGTCCTAGCCTGCTCAACCTCTCCCTATAGCTCAGGCACTCGAGTCCTGGCAACATCCTCGTAAATCTTTTCTGCATCATTTGCAACCAGACAACATCTTTCCTATATCATGGTGACCAAAACTGAATACAGAACTCTAAATCAATCATCGCTTCATCAATCACTTATATAACTGCAACATGACCTCCCAATGTCCATATAATCAATGTTCTAACTGAAGAAAACCAATGAGCCAAAAATCTTTTTGACCACCCTATCTACCTGTGATCACACTTTCAGGAAACTATGTACCTGCACCCTTTGATCCCTCGGCTCTACAACAGTCCAGACAGGGCTACAATTAATTGTGTAAGTCCTGCCCTTGTTAGATTTCCCAAAATGTACACCTCACATTTCTCTGTATTGAACCCATCAACCATTCCTCAGCCCACCTGTCCAACCGATCAAAATTCTGGTGCAATATTTGACAACTATCTTCGCTATCTACAATACCACCCACTTTTGAATCATCCACAACCTTGCTATCATGAACTTATCTCATTCAAATAATTGATAGAGCTGACACACAGCAATAGGCCCAGCACCGACCCCTGAGGCACACCACTGACCCCTGAGACACACCACTAGTCACAGGCCTCCAGTCCAAAAAAAACCTTCCATCATCACCCTCTGCTTCTTTCCATGAAGCCAATTTTCTATCCAAACAGCTATCTCTCATTGGATTCCATGTAATCTAACCTTCCGGAACTGCCTACCATGTCAAATGGTTATATTTCTTCTGTAAAACAGCTTTGCATTTTTCTCCAGACCTTCAGTTCCAGAATAATATTCGCCCATCAACTAGAAATCCATTGAGCAATAAATAGAAGTAAAATGTTTTTATTGCTTCAGTGCATTGCTACAATTATTATCACAAGCATATTAACAGAGTACTTAGAGATTTGTGACTAGTAATAAAAGACCATACTGGAAAAAATTATTAGATTTATTAGATTTGTAACACAAAAAAATAATTCAAGAGAATATTGACATATCCCACATGGCAAGAGATATTTTATAAAGAAGATTGATTGACTTCTATAATCAGCCACATGCTTTAAAAAAAAAATAGTAATCTTACCAGTGACTTCTTGAATTCACAAAATTAAGGGAAGGCAATGCAGTCGAGAATATAAAATCAAGGATGTAATACTGAGGCTTTATAAGGTGCTGGTCAGGCCACATTTGGAATATAGTGAGCAGTTTTGGCCCCATATCCTAGGAAGGACGTGCTGGCGTTGATGAGAGTCCAAAGGGGGTTCACGAGTATAATTCCGGGAATAATTTGGTTAATGTATGTGGAATGTTTAAAGGCTCTGGGCCAGTACTTGCTGGAGTTTAAAAGGATGATGGGAGAACTCAATGCAACCTACTGAATAATATAAGGCTGAGAAAGAGTGGTGTAGAGAGGATGTTTCCAGTAGTGGGAGAGTCTTGGAGCAAACAAAAACCACAGCCATAGAATAAAAGGACACACTGTTAGAAAGAAGATGATGAGACATTTCTTTAGTCAGAGGGTGGAGAATCTTTGGAATTCATTACCACGGACGGCAGTGGAGGCCAAGTCTTTGGGAATTTTTAAAATGGATATTAATCGGTTCTTGATTAATACAGGCATCAAATGTTATGGGGAGAACGCAGGAGAATGTGGCTGATAGGGGAAATTAGATCACCATGATTGAATGGCAGAGAAGACTTAATGGGCCAAATGGCCTAATTCTGCTCATATGTCTTTTGGTCAAGGAAATTGTGAGAGAGGGGTGGGGTTTGTAGGCTGATCTTAGATGATAGAAACAAATTTTGTTCAAAATCAGTGTAGGCTAGAAATGAATTTCTGACCAAATGATTTCCACATTTCCTGATTTAAACACATGCAATTGTTGCAGCACACCACAATACCTACAGAATCCCTCAACCTATTCACATTCATTCCCAGGTCTTTCCATGCAGTCTTTTTCTCCTGCATACACCTATTCAATCCCCCATGAAAGTGATGATAGAATCTGGTTCTGTCACCCATTTTGTTTTTTGAAGTAAATTTCAAGCATGCAATTAACCTCTGGTTCCTCACTCGAGTGGGCAATTTCCATGTGCAAGTTTTGACAAACATAGTAAATGACAGAAAGATGCAAATCAGTTGTTATTCATTCACCACCAATATTTATAAATTCATGGCTCTAGCCGAATGGTGATAAGTACGGTGCGTGCATGATTTATTTATTTCTTCTCACTCTAAGGATGCTGAATGTCATTATAGAATTGGTATCACTTCCCCACCAGGATAATCTAACACAGTACAAATCAAGTGTGAAACATTGATTCAAGCTGCTCTGTAAAATAAAGCAGTGAACTGGATGTTGAACCAATGGTAAGCATTAAGTATTAACGTAAGTAAAGGGTGCTCATGGTGTCGCAGCGATAAAGTTCTGCCTTACAGCGAATGTAGCGCCGGAGACTCGGGTTCGATCCCGACTACGGGTGCAGTCTGCACGGAGTTTGTGTGTTCTTCCTGTGACCTGCGTGGGTTTTCTCCGAGATTTTCGGTTTCCTCCCACACTCCAAAGACATACAGGTTCGTAGATTAATTGGCTTGGTAAATGTAAAATTTGTCCCTAGTGGGTGTAGGATAGTGTTAATGTGCGGGGATCGCTGGTTGACACGGACCTGTTTCCGTGCTGTATCTCGAAACTAAAATATTGATTCCTTCCATAAACTCCAACTGTTTCACCCTCATTTTACTGATTCATTACTGTAAACATGGTTGCTTTTCTTTATTGCAGCACCTAAACCTGAATTGATTAGCTGGCTGAAGTTGATTGGAATGAGACCCTAGCAGGAATGACGGTGAAGCAGCCATGGTAGGAGTTTCTGCGAGTGATTTGGAAGATGCAGGATCCTTTCATTTCAAAGATGATGAAACATACCAAGGGGCTAATGGGGCCACCATAGATCACAAAGGAAGTCAATGTTGACATAAAAGCAAAAGACAAAACATATAACATAGCAAAGTGGGAATCTAGAGGATTGGGAAGCTTTTAAAAACAAACAGAAGGCAACTAAAATAACGATTAGCAGAGAAAAGATGAAATGTTAAGATAAGCTAGCCAATAATATCAAAGAGGGTACCAGAAGTTTTTTCAGACATATAAAGATCGAAAGAGAGGCAACAGTGGGCATTGAACTGCTGGAAAATGACACTGGAGAAGTAGTAATGGGGGATAAAATAATGACGGATTAACTGAATATATTCTTTGCGTCAGTCTACATAGCAGAACACTTCATGACGATTACTGAGGAGAAGGTGCTTGTGAAGCAGAAAGGTCAGAATGTCACCTGGATCAGTTGGATTACACCCACGGTTGTGAAAGAAGTAGCTGTTGAGATTGTGGAGGCATTAGTAGTGATTGTTCAAGATTCACTAGATTCAGGAATGGAAATCGCACATGTTTAAGAAGGGAGCGAGGCAAGAGAAAGGACATTTTAGGCCAGTTTGTCTTTTTGAGGATTATTTAAGGAAACTAATGAAGGCTGAGAAATGTATATTGTATTTTAGTAACGCATTGACAAGGTCCAATATCTTTACACAGAAGTTGCCTCGTGCTACTGGGCAGGGTTTGAACTAGAATAGCAGGGATTTGGAAACCCTAGTAGTAGGTCAGCAAATATAAATACACTGATGGAAGGTAGATGTTAGGACCAGTAAGACTTAAAGGAAGGATAGTCAGAGACATTGAGGAATATGGTGAAGCTGATGGGCTGGTGTGCTTATTGTGGGTAGAGTAGATAAACTTAAAGCCTAGATCGGTGGTTGAGATTATGATATTGTGACCATTGCGGCAAATTTACTCTACAAATCAGAAATTAGTTTTGCTCTACTTATTTGCTCTACTAATGAGAAAATCATGGTGGCACTCAGAGAGGCCATTTTGGAGAGTACATCTGCTGAGGCAATATGGGTATACCACAAAAACAAGAAAGATGCAAGCACTCTAATGGGATTGCACTATAGTCCCCCCAATAACTAGCAGGAGATGGAGGATCATATATTTAGCCAAATTACTGGATGATGCCAAAGCAACTGGGTTGTTGTGGTGATTGATTTTAACTTCCCCAATCATGATGGGACAGAATTTGCTAAGTGTATCCAAGAAAGTTCCCTAAAAAAGTATATGGATAGTTCAGCCAAGAAGGGAACATCCTGGACCTTGTGTTGAGAAACAAGCCTGGCCAGGTGACTGGTGTGTCAATGGAAGAGCATTTTGGGGAGAATGATCACAACTTCATAAGTTTTAAGATTGTTTTAATTAGGGATAAGGCTGGTCCTTGTGGGAAGGTACTAAATTTCCTCAAGAAATAGATGAGACGTAGGTTGACGGATCTAATACAGGCAAATGGATTAAGATAGATGGGGAAAAAGGTCTGCGTGAACATGATAGGTCAAAAGGTCTGTTCCTCTGCCATACAACTCTATTACTCTATGCTATTTCATAGTAGGTTTTTCTTCAAGTTATACTCAAAATAAATTATATTTTTGTACTTAATTCAGTCAAAGTAGAGACTTTAGACATCCACGACTGCATAATTACAGGGTCTGTTGTGTTATTTGATAGTAGACAGGCTATGGTTATCTTTAAGATATAAAAAAACCTAAAAGGAAAAGTGATTCACTCATGGCAAGAGAAATTAAAGAAAACATTAAATCAAAGTAAGGTGATTATATGTTACCAGAAATAGAATCAGGCCTGAGGTTTAGGAACTCAGCAGAGGAAGACTATAGTGACGCAGCTGTAGAGTTGCTGCCTTATGCCCCTGTCCCACTTGGGAAACCTGAACGTAAACCTCTGGAGACGTTGCGCCCCACCCAAGGTTTCCGTGCGGTTCCCAGAGGTTTTTGTCAGTCTCCCTACCTGCTTCCACTACCTGCAATGTCCGGCAACCACCTGCAACCTCCGGGAACCACACGGAAACCTTTGGTGGGGTGCAAAGTCTCCAGAGGTTTCCGTTCAGGTTTCCTAAGTGGGACAGGGGCATTATAGCATCAGAGAGCTGGGATCGATCATAGAAACATAGAAACATAGAAAATTGGTGCAGGAGGAGGCCATTCGGCCTTTTGAGCCAGCACCACCATTCATTGTGATCATGGCTGATCGTCCCCTATCAATAACCCGTGCCTGCCTTCTCCCCATATCCCTGGATTCCATTAGCCGCTAGAGCTCTATCTAACTCTCTCTTAAATCCATCCAGTGATTTGGCCTCCACTGCCTTCTCTGGCAGGGAATTCCACGAATTCACAACTCTCTGGGTGAAAAAGTGTTTTCCCACCTCAGTCTTAAATGGCCTCCCCTTTATTCTAATGCCCCTGTCCCACTTAGGAAACCTGAACGGAAGCCTCTGGAGACTTTGCGCTCCACCCAAGGTTTCTGTGCGGTTCCCGGTGGTTGTAGGTGGTTGCCGGAGGTTGCAGGTAGTGGAGGCAGGTAGGGAGACTGACAAAAACCTTTGGGAACCTCCGGGAACCGCACGGAAACCTTGGGTGGGGCACAAAGTCTCCAGAAGTTTCTGTTCAGGTTTCCTAAGTGGGACAGGGGCATAAGACTGTGGCCTCTGGTTCTGGACTCGCCCAACATTGAGAACATTTTTCCTGCATCTAGCTTGTCCTGTCCTTTTATAATTTTATATATTTCTATAAGATTGCCCCCTCATCCTTCCAATCTCCAAGCCTAGCCTTTCAATCTTTCCTCATATGACAGTCCCGCCATCCCAGGAATCAATCTCGTGAACCTACTCTGTACTGCCTCATTAGGAGACCAAAACTGTAATCAATACTCCAGATGCGGTCTTACCAGAGCCCCAAACAACTGCAAAAGAACCTCTTTACTCCTATACTGCAATCCTCTTGTTATGAAGGCCAATATTCCATTCGCTTTCTTCACTGCTGGCTGTACCTGCACGTGCTGGTTACAGGTGCAGTCTATAGGGAGTTTGTATGTTCTCCGCGAGATGGCGAGGGTTTTCTCCGAGTGCTCCGGTTTCCTATTGGATTCTGTAAATTGTCCTTAACGTTTCGAATCGAACTAGTGTACAGGTGATCACTGGTCGTTGGGCTGAGGGCCTTTTCCCAAGCTGGGTCTTTAAACAAAACTAAATCCAAAAATTATAGAAAAAGACTAGACAAAATAAGAATATACTAGTGAGAACAATAAAAATGATTGTAAGAATAATAAATATGTGCAAAGGAGCCAAGCAGCAAGGGCTTGTTTACATAGACAAAGAGGGATCATTCATCTTAGGGAATAAGGAAATAGCAGAGGAATTAAAAACCACTTTTAGTCTGAGTACTAAAGATTCTAACTGTCAGAAACATTAGAGAACCAGGCTATAGCAAAAATCAGAGGAAATTAATATTAGTCAAAAACAGGACTAAAAAAAACTGGTGACCTTGAAACCTAATACATGCCAAAGAATGGATGATCTACATCCAAGACGTGGCTGTATAGATCATGGATGCTCTGGTTACCATCCCTTCCCTCAAAATTCAACAGATTCTGGATCTGGAATTGTACCTACAGCTTTGAAGATAACCTGCTGCAGTTATTTGAATATATGGCCAATAGGATATACAATGAGGAACCAAGGGAATCAGTCCATTAGGATTTTTCGAAAGTGTCTACTAATGTACATGGAATCGGAGACAATATGCCGAAATCAATTGAAAATGTGTTCTCAAAAAGAAAGAATGTGAATGAACAGATCTTTCTCCAGCTGACAGGCTGTGAGCAGTGGAATAACTGTAGGGGTTGTGTGCCAGCTAGTCACAATCTATATCAATGATATGGTTGATAGCACCAAGTGTCACATGTCTACGTTTGCTTATGTTGATAAACGAGATGGTATTAGGGGGCAGAGGGGGCATATAAAAAGGTTCAGAAGGATATTGACAGGTTGAGTGAGTGGATGAGAACATGGCAAATGAAATAGAATTGGAAAAATAAACTAGGATATTGTCCGTTTTTTGCACAAAGCAGGAAGACATATTTTGTTTTACATGAGGAAAGAATGTGAGCAGTAGTATGTCAAAATGGACCAAGGTGTGGTTATATCTAAAGGGCCTGTCCCACAAGCATGCGACGGCATGCAGCAAGCGCAACCTAACGTGGTCGCTTGAGCCGTATGGCCTCACGGGGCCGGTCCCACTTCGATCGCCGGAGCCGTATGGAGTTGTGTGGAGCTGGTCCCAACATCGCACGGGGCGCCGAAAAACTGACAGTGTTCAAAGATTCCGCGCGGCAACGGCCTGCCGCCCCACAACCGCCTCGATGCTGTACGCACCGCCTTGATGGGCGTGCGCAGCGTATCGATGCCGGATGCAACATCTAGACGCCGTACGTCACGCGCAAACTTCCTGCGGACTTCGCTCGAACTTCACGTCACTCACTCAACCTCCGCACGGCCCCCCTTCCGGTTTGGTCGCGCTCACCACATGCAGTCACATGCTGGTGGGACCGGCCCTGTACGGGGATCACTCGACCTCCGCGCGACCCCTGTGCGTCCCCCGCTTCCGGTTTGGTCGCGCTTTCCGCATACAGTCGCCTGCTCGTGGGACAGGCCCTTAAATCACAGAAGGCTGAGATGAAAGCATTTGAGAATGCATCTCTATTATGAGAGGACTTGAGTACAGAACTAAGGACATCTTGGTACAATGTATACCATCCTTGGTGAGACTGCATTATGAATATTGTATACAGTTTTGATCTTTTTAAAATGAAGCACTTCCAGAGAAAATTTGATAAACTGGGCTAGACGGGCTGAATACAGGGAGGGAATATACCTTTGGTTGAAGAGTCTAAATTTCTAAAATCAGTGGTTAGAAAGGCCAGGATTAGATGGGGGTTCTGTCCCTTGCTATCAGAGCACATAAGCGATGACACTGGCGATCTTGGACGCCCCGCAGCTCAGTCCCGGTCTTCGATAATAATAATAAATAATAATAATAATAATAATAATAATAATAATAATAATAATAATAATAATAATAATAATATATTTTATTGTCATTGCACATAAGCGCATCGAGATTTGGTATGCAGCTTCCATCCGATGTCATAACATAAATAACTAATAACATTTAGATTTAGATATCCCGAGAACATGGATTGTAAAAAGAACAGTAAAACAGTATAAAGACAGTTCAAACAGACTAAAGTGCAGATATGTCTATGTGACGTGACCATCCAAGGGAGACAGTCCAGGGGAGGTGGGGGGCACTCAGCAGGGCCGGTTCAGAGCCGTTATTGCTCTGGGATTGAAGCTGTTCCTGAGTCTGGAGGTTCGGGCGTAGAAGGCCATGTAACGTCTGCCGGAGGGAAGTAGTTCGAACAGTCCATTACAAGGGTGTGATGAGTCTTTGTGAATAGTGACGGCCTTCCTGAGGCACCGTGTGTGGTAGATACCCTCCAAGGCTGGTAGCTGTGTCCCAATAATCCTCTGCGCTCTGTGGACGACGTGCTGAAGAGCTCTCCTCTCCGCCTCCGTGCAGCTGAGATACCACAGAGAGATGCCATATGTTAATATGCTCTCTGTTGTCCAACGGTCGAAGGTTGTCCGCAGCTGTTGGGGCAGACCAGTCTTTTTTAATGTCAGCAGGAAGAACATTCGTTGCTGTGCCTTCAAGAATGCAGTATGGCAATCTTAGGGTTCTCCCAGCAGTTCAGCCTTGTCTTGAGGGGAGCCACTGGCAGTCTCAGGTTTATCCTGGTGGCCCAGCTTTGGGAACTGAAGAGGCGGCGCTGGCGGCCTCTGGATTATCCTGGTGGCTCAGTCCTTGCCTCTGTGTGTGTTTGTGGGCACAATCCCTTATTTTCCATGAGCAGGAAGAGGCACTGACATCTCATGCTTGACCTGGCTGCTCAGTCTTAGCCTCAGTCTAGGGCTTCCTCGGTCCAGTCTTGACCACACAGTGGTGCAGGTAGTCTCAGGTTTGTCTCAGTGGCTCAGTCTTTCTCGAACCTGCCACAGGAACACAGCTAGCAGAGAGGCTCTCCTCTTTCTCCCCCTTCCTCTCTCTCTTCGTTCTTCTTTCATTTTCTCTTCTGCTTCTTCTCTCATTCTCTCCCATTTCTCCTCTGGCTAAAGTGTCTAGGTTTTATAGGGAGTAGGCTGACAATGTTCAAGTGGCCACATGCATAATTTCGGTGTGAGTAATGAGTTAGTAGTATATATTTTAGCTAAACTGTGGATGGATTGAGACATCATCTAACTTTATTTAGTTAGAACTTTATTTAGAAAGGTGAATTTGAGTCAGCTGTGATATACATGGGTGACTAGGCATTCTCACTCAGGTATAGCACAACTGCAAATTTGGGCATTTACACCGGCTGAGTTTCCGACCATTTATTTTTCACATTTAAATATAGTTATTCATTTCTGACTGTTCAGTTCTCTGCCATGGGAGAGGTTCAATCAAATTAGACTTATTTCAAACCCGCAAAATGGCCATTCATGAGAGGAAAAGCTGCTTGTGTGTGCTCTTCCTTATTTAATGTTCTTATTTGACTTGAATTGACTAAATATTTAATGACAATGGCTTAAGTAAAAAGACAAAGACAAATAATGATATGGTGGTCCCTCAATTCAATTTTGTAAGCAGGTTAATTAAGAATTCAAAGTTTACAAGGCCAGGATGAATGGCTTCTTTAGTATTTATGTCTTTAATTATATTCCCTCTGCATGCACCCCTGCTGCTTTAAAGTGAGTGCTTACAATGCCTCCTCATATTTCAGTGTTTCTTTCGAACCATCTTTTCCCACCCCCATCCAGTTTAATGTAAGTTGCCGAATAAGTTGCGTGCTGCGATATCGTTTTGTATTTTGTAAATTGTCCATCTCCCAAGCTTTTATTCAAAATAATAATTTATTCTATTTACACTTAAAGTTTACCTACACAATGGGACCAAGAACATACCCTTTTTAAAAAATTAATGATCAATAAACATATTTCTCCAAACTGAAAACAAATAATAGCGTTGTTACAAATTACTGCCATCAGTGGTTCTCGAGATCGGCCCACACCCTGTGCGTGCGACTCGAGAGGCTGTGGGGGGGTAGTAAAATGCAGTTTTTTATTTGTTGTCACGGAGGGATTTCCTCGTATGACAAGCTTATGAGGAAATTTCATTCTGTCATCCCGTTCGCGATTTAAAAAAAAAAAAATGTTGCTTGACTATTGAGTCGCTGGTGTAAAAACAATTTTAAGAAATAAATTAGAAAAGCTAAAAGAAGACATGAGGTTGCTTTGGCAAGTAAGGTGAAAGTAAATCCAAAGGGTTTCTACAGCTATATTAATAGCAAAAGGATAACGAGGGATAAAATTGGTCCATTAGAGATACAGAGTGGACAGCTATCTGCAGAGCCAAAAGAGATGGGGGAGATATTGAACTTTTTTTTTTCTTCGGTATTCACCAAGGAGAAGGATATTAAATTATGTGAGGTAAGGGAAACTAGTAGAGTAGCTATGGATACTATGAGTTTCAAAGTAAAAGAAGTACTGACACTTTTGAAAAATATAAAAGTGGATAAGTCTCCAGGTCCTGACAGGAGATTCCCTAGGACATTGAGGGAATTTAGTGTAGAAATAGCCGGGGCTATGACAGAAATATTTCAAATGTCATTAGAAACGGGAATAGTCCCCGAGGATTGGCGTACTGCGCATGTTGTTCCATTGTTTAAAAAGGGTTCTAAGAGTAAACCTAGCAATTATAGACCTGTTAGTTTGACTTCAGTGGTGGGCAAATTCATGGAAAACATACCTAGAGATAATATATATAAGCATCTGGATAAACAGGGTCTGTTAGGAACAGTCAACATGGATTTGTGCCTGGAAGGTCATGTTTGACTAATCTTCTTGAATTTTTTGAAGAGGTTACTAGGGAAATTGACGAGGGTAAAGCAGTGGATGTTGTCTATATGGACTTTAGTAAGGCCTTTGACAAGGTTCCTCATGGAAGGTTGGTTAAGAAGGTTCAACTGTTGGGTATAAATGCAGGAATAGCAAGATGGATTCAACAGTGGCTGAATGGGAGAACCCAGAGGGTAATGGTGGATGGCTGTTTATCGGGTTGGAGGCAGGTGACTAGTGGGGTGCCTCAGGGATCTGTGTTGGGTCCTTTGTTGTTTGTCATGTACATCAATGATCTGGATGAAGGAGTGGTAAATTGGATTAGTAAGTATGCAGATGATACCAAGATAGGGGGTGTTGTGGATAATGAAGAGGATTTCCAAAGTCTACAGAGTGATTTAGGCCATTTGGAAAAATGGGCTGAAATATGGCAGATGGAGTTTAATGCTGATAAATGTGAGGTGCTACACCTTGGCAGGACAAATCAAAATAGGACATACATGGTAAATGGTAGGTAATTGAAGAATACAGTTGAACAGAGGGATCTGGGAATAACCGTCCATAGTTCCTTGAAGGTGGAATCTCATATAGATAGGGTGGTAAAGAAAGCTTTTGGTATGCTAGCCTTTATAAATCAGAGCATTGAGTATAGAAGCTGGGATGTAATGTTAAAATTGTACAAGGCATTGGTGAGACCAAATCTGGTATATGGCATACAATTTTGGTCGCTCAATTATAGGAAGGATGTCAACAAAATAGAGAGAGTACAGAGGAGATTTACTAGAATGTTGCCTGGGTTTCAACAACTAAATTACAGAGATGGGTTGAATAAGTTAGGTCTTTATTCTCTGGAGCGCAGAAGGTTAAGGGGGGACTTGATAGAGTTCTTTAAAATGATGAGAGGAATAGACAGAGTTGATGTGGACAAGCTTTTCCCTTTGAGAATAGGGAAGATTCAAACAAAAGGACATGACTTCAGAATTAAGGGACAGAAGTTTAGGGGTAACATGAGGGGGAACTTGTTTACTCAGAGAGTGGTAGTGGTGTGGAATGAGCTTCCAGTGGAAGTGGTGGAGGCAGGTTTGTTGGTATCATTTAAAAATAAATTGGATAGGCATATGGATGAGAAGGGAATGGAGGGTTATGGTATGAATGCAGTCAGGTGGGTCTAAGGGAAAATAATTGTTCGGCACGGACTTGTAGGGCCGAGATGGCCTGTTTCCATGCTGTAATTGTTATATGGTTATCTGGTTTATATGGAAAGTAGGACCCAACTACAATTCCTTCAAAATCACGGATCGCAAGTTCAGGACAAAACAAAAGGTATGTACTGTAGGACGTTTATTTAACGTCTTATCTAGTTTTTGGTTTAATTTAATCTTAATCTGATGATGCAAAATATATTATTTAGGCCCCGATATCCGCCGTGTCTTGCTTGCTGGCAGTGAGTGTGAGCAAAATCATGGCAGCGGCCACAATCTGTTCTCTATATGATAATCCAAAAACATCCATTCACAAGATATTCAAATTCATTATTTTTTGCACAATCATCTCATAAGAACATCTAAATTATCTATATTTGTTTTATTGTCTATCCATGATCAATATTTTCATACTAAATATCAGACTAAAAACTTCCACAATACATAGTTTTTAGTCAGATATTTAGTATGAAATTATTGATCGTGGATCCACAATTACACAGAATATAGATAATTTAAAACTTTCTAACCAACAGACCCCAGTCTGTGAGGTTAGACAAGCACACCTCTTCAACCCTCACCCTGAACACCGGCGTTCCTCAGGGCTGTGTGCTGAGCCCCCTCCTCTACTCCCTCTTCACCTATGACTGCACACCTGTACATGGTACTAACACCATCATCAAGTATGCAGATGATACAACGGTGATTGGCCTCATCAGCAACAACGATGAACTGGCCTACAGGGAGGAGGTCCAGCACTTAGCAGCATGGTGCGCTGACAACAACCTGGCCCTTAACTCCAAGAAGACCAAGGAGCTCATTGTAGACTTCAGGAAGTCCAGAGGCGGCACGCACAGCCCCATCCACATTAACGGGACGGAGGTGGAACGTGTTTCTAGCTTCAGGTTCCTGGGAGTCAACATCTCCGATGACCTCTCTTGGACCCACAATACCTCTACTCTGATCAAGAAGGCTCATCAGCGTCTCTTCTTCCTGAGGAGACTGAAGAAGGTCCATCTGTCTCCTCAGATCCTGGTGAACTTCTACCGCTGCACCATCGAGAGCATCCTTACCAACTGCATCACAGTATGGTATGGCAACTGCTCTGTCTCCGACCGGAAGGCATTGCAGAGGGTGGTGAAAATTGCCCAACGCATCACCGGTTCCACGCTCCTCTCCATTGAGTCTGTCCAAAGCAAGCGCTGTCTGCGGAGGGCGCTCAGCATCGCCAAGGACTGCTCTCACCCCAACCATGGACTGTTTACCCTCCTACCATCCGGGAGGCGCTACAGGTCTCTCCGTTGCCAAACCAGCAGGTCGAGGAACAGTTTCTTTCCGGCGGCTGTCACTCTACTCAACAACGTACCTCGGTGACTGCCAATCACCACCCCCCCCCCCCCCCCCCCCCCCCCCCCCGGACACTTATTATTATTTATTCAAATCGTTTGCTATGTCGCTCTTCAAGGGAGATGCTAAATGCATTTCATTGTCTCTGTACTGTACACTGACAATGACAATTAAATTGAATCTGAATCTGAATCTGAAGTTCTTATGACATGATTGTGCATAGATTTTGATTATCTTGAGAGTGGGTGTTTGTGGATTTTGGACACACGTCTGTGCCACACGGCCCTTGCCTGCTGCAGTATTATAAACCACCAGTGTAAAATTTATGGGAATTAAACGTTCAATTCCTTCCATTTGGCATAGAAATTCATGACAAAGTGAGATTTAAAAAATCATGTTATATTGTGAATTCTTGTGCGAATGGGATCAGTTTGTTATTTGGATACTTTGGCTATTTAAAAACATATTTTTAGCATTTTCTTAAGAATGGGATAGATATTTAGATCTAGTAATTGAATTTAGATTAATTTAATTGATTTGAAGAAGAAATGCAAAATTGTCAATCCAAATGCCCAGCTTGGCATAGCTAGAGCTCACCTTGAAGTGCATTTCTCTGTCATGCCCAAGTCTAAGAGGGATCTTAAAAATTGACACATCTTGTACTTGTATACCTCATTTGGAAACAATCGGTCTGAATGGGAAAGTAGTGGGCAGAAAAGCATGTCATGCGTGGTTTGAAGAGCAAAAACATGTAGTTTACAATGCCAAACTTGAAAAATTGAGGAAAAACAAGGTGTACAGAGTTGCTTATTGGTTGCTGTCTGAGGATTATGATGATGCTACTGATTATGATATGCCAATGTTCCAGCTAGCAGCTTATCTTCTCCATGAAGACTTGGTATTTTGCTAGAAATTGTAATTTCTTTACCTGTCTGTTACGGACTTACTGCATATAATACAATAATAATAAAGTTCTGATCTTGAGAATATCACAATTTCAAGGCAGTCTGCGTGTTTATTACTATTTCCGTCACAACGGTTAATTTTGTAATTGGCTACTTAATTAGGTAATTAACTAATTATATCCTTTAATTTCAGGTCATCCAAGTAAGATGTATCATATTTGTTTCAGAATGCTTTAATCTATCATAACTGAACATTTCATTCAGTTCTCTTAATTTTTAAGAAAGATATGGGCTTTTATGCCAATTGACTGTCCTTGATCACAGCTTTTGTGTTGTTAATGGAAAGCAATAGGGAGCAAGATGCTAATTTCCGAGTATGAAAATGGCCATAACTTTTTTTAATATTGAAGATATGAAAGTGAATTAGGTATCAAATGAAAGTTATTGTTATACATTGTCTGATTGGATATATTACATGCTTGATTTTTTACATCTCAAAATGTTGTAACATCCCTACAAATAATAATTTTCTGCCCAAACATATTGGAGCAGCTGACAATTGGCACTGGATAAATCAGTATTGTGTATTATTAATGCCAAAGCAGAGAGAAATTATACTAAGAAAGCAATTGCATTGTAATCAATGTTCAATAAAATGTGTGATATATGCCAGAGCATTTTATGAACATGGTGATCATAATCCTATTTTGCTGGACCTTGGTCTTGGCTCTATCACTGTAGAGAAATAGCCATGTTGGTTTATTGTTAGAGGGGTGAGGAATGTTTCTCTGGCATCAGCAGAATGAGTATACAATCATGATAGTCAATGTTCTCAGATAGCAAATGAGGCAGAAAAAGCAAATTATGAACATGCAACGCGAAATTTGGAAAGCCACTTAAAATTAATAGAGAAGTGGAAATATCATACACTTAAATATTAATGCCCATTATGTTTTGAAATATTTATCAAGGAGAATTACAGCGTGTCTGCAAACCATCAGTTTTTCATTGCCTGTGAATTTGGTTAGCATTAATTATAGCTTGGTACGCCATTAAAATCTTACTTACACCTCATGTGACAAAGTGTTACATGTTCAGTGTAGTTCAGAGAGCCTGCATTCTAAAGTACCTGTTCAATTAATTGTTCTTGATTACAGACTGCAAACAGGATAGTCTGTGCAGTCTATCAAATGACTGACTGTAGTTTCCAGATTTCCACATTAAACTACACTGTTGAAATCCTGAACACAACTCCCATTCCTAATATATAATGGTCTTCTTGCGAATGAAACATAAACTGAAGGAATAGTTAGATGTTGGGTGTTGAGCAGCCAGGTTGTTGTCTCTGCATCAATGTCTGCCAGGCCCTGAGTTCCATTTGGTGGACGGTAGAGCTGGCACCCAAAGACTTGGATGGCTGTCTGTTGTTCTGCTCCGCATTCACAGGCTGGGCTTCATCATACTGTATATAATGATGAAGAATTTTGATCATTTGTTATTGACATAATTGTAAAATCTGGGCTTGCATTTTAATTGTCATTGGATAAAAGCCAGCGAGGCAAAAAACATGTATTCTATTTACCACATTTATTTGACAAAATGCTTCAACCTTTTAGAATTACATGTGATCCTGTGATCCATCTGGATTCCTGAGTGACATGGGCTGGCAAAATAGCAGTCATGGAGGAATGAAGAACATTGGTGTGGAAAATAAAATAACTTAAAATAATGAATAGAAACAAAACTGAGGTGCAGTCGCATACTTTATTTATTCAACGAGGTGGATTAATTCTATTTCATTACGTTAAATATCCCCATTATGCCACTTTTATTCCAATGCTAAATCTATGAGGCCAGAATGAAGGATTGTGAAGATATCAGGTACCAGAGGATGAGTGTTAAAGGTGAGGGGGGGAATGA